>NC_083572.1:37875466-38175466 GCF_027579695.1 Neoarius graeffei
ATAGGGGAAGGACGGGGTGGCATTTGGCTGGAGCGTTTGACCATCGATTACTCTCACTTGGTCAAACGCATGCCACAGAGACTCATCTCGCGACTGCTCTAATGGGAAATCCCCAAGGGATTCCCCGAGAGACGGAGGAGGAGCCTGCTGCTCCTCACTCTGACGCGGAGATGACACAGACAGCTCTGTGACAGCTGCTCCTGCCAAAGCGACGCCGGGACCTCCCCCTGCTGAATTACAACAGGACCCACTCTTCACTAGATGGCTCATTAACTCCCCGAATCCCGGCCAATCAGTCCCCAAAATTATAGAGTGGGTGAGGCGAGGATTAACTGCCGCCTTTACTCTAAATTTTTCCCCTCGAAAAAGAATGTGGACTGCCACTAAAGGGTAGCTGTGAACACCCCCATGCACACACAACACCTTCACCAATTGTGCTCCCCCCAATGCCGCATCTTGCACCAGGCTTTGGTGAATTGAGGTCTGATTACAGCCAGAGTCCACCAAAGCCTGATGTGTATCCCCTTGGATACTCACCGGTATGCGATATGCTCCGGCCCGATTGAGGGCGGCTCCTGGCGCATCGGGGATCTGAACCACCGCGCCCACTTCCATCACCGAGCACTGCTATTGGAGGTGGCCTGGCTCCCCGCAGCGCCAGCAAACCGGCCCGGGCTTCCTTTCTGTACCTGCGCTCTGGGGCTCACTCACCTGGGGGGGGGAGAGAGACAGACACAGAAGGGAAAAACGGGAGGGCACCACGGGTGCGACGGGCCGGCTGGGGTGGGGTCGGCCCCCGCCTCCGCGGTGGGGGAACGGGGTAAGGACAAGACACAGGAGGAGAGGGGGAGAGAGAGAGAGAGAGAGAGAGGGAAGAAGAGGATGTCTGCTGTCCTGCCGTCGGAACAGCCGCCAAATGGTCCTCCGCCAACTCGATTGCCTGATCCAGCGACGCCGGGCGGTGGCACTGGACCCACTCCGCGGTTCCCTCTGGTAGGCGGGTGATGAACTGCTCCAGTACCACCTGATCGATGATCCCCTCGGCGTCGCGGTTGTCGGCCCTCAACCACTGCCAGCAGGCGTCCCGGAGCTGCTGGCCAAACACGAACGGCCCACTGACTTCCTCCAGACGCAGAGCGCGGAAGCGCTGACGCTGTTGTTCAGGGGTGCACCCGACCTGCTGGAGGATGGCCTGGCGAAGGTCCACGTAGGCCAGCTGGCGGTCGGCGGGGAGCTGTAGCGCGGCCAGCTGCACCTCACCCGTTAGCAAGGGGAGGAGGCATGCCGCGCGCTGTTCCACCGGCCAGCCCGAGGCCTCGGCTGCCTGCTCGAAGAGCGTGATGAAGGCCTCAGGGTCATCATGCGGGCCCATCTTAGTGAGGGTGAGGGGAGAAGGGCCTGCGGCGGTGGAGGTGGTGGACCCTGCCGACGCGAGGAGGTGCCGGACCCTGCCGACGCGAGGAGGTGCCGGAACGCCTGTCGGTCTTCTTGCTGCGCCAGCACCAGGGCCTCGAACCGGTGCTCCTGCTCCTTTCGGAGGGTGACTAGCGCCTGGTGCTGGCTCTGCTGGGCCGTGGCGAGGGCGTGGACCAGGTCCGCGAAGGGGGAGGACTCCATGGGGCTGTTCTTTTTCCTGTGCTCGATCCTGGGTTTCAGCACCACTGTAGCAGTTTGTAGGGGTGGAGCACAGAAAAGACGGCAGGCCAGAACTAAGTTCCACAAGAAAAACTCTTTTTATTTAGTACTTTTCAGTAACTATTCACTCTCTCAGACACACACACACACACATGAGTCGTCAGGTCAGGGAGAGAGCCTCCTTCCTCTGCTCTCTCTCTCTCCTTATATAGGGCATGGTCACTGGGGAAGACACACAAACACAGATTAACCAACATCAGGTGCAGTGATTCTGCCACTTACCTTCCCTGACTCTGCCCTCCGGTCACAGACCGACGCTTGACCACACCCCCGCTGCCACACTCAGCTTTAGTGGGGCGGCACGGTGGTGTAAGTGGTTAGCACAATCACCTCACAGCAGGAAGGTTCCAGGTTTGAACCCAGTGGCTGGCGAGGGCCTTTCTGTGTGGAGTTTGCATGTTCTCCCCATGTCTGTGTGGGTTTCCTCTGGGTGCTCCAGTTTCCCCCACAATCCAAAGACATGTGGTTAGGTTGATGTGGGGCGGCCTTGGGCTGAGGTGCCCTTGAGCAAGGTACCTGACCCCTGACTGCTCCCTGGGCACTCTGGTGTGGCTGCCCACTGCTCTGAGTGTGTGTGTGTGTGTGTGTGTGTGTGTTCACTGCTTCAGATGGGTTAAATGCAGAGGATGAATTTCACTGTGCTTGAAATGTGCATGTGACAAAGGTTCTTTCTTTCTTTAACATATAGGTGGTGCTGGAACAGGTGAGAAAAGACAGATCTGACGTGCTCTTCATGGGTCAAGTTTATTTTTATAGCCCTTTTAACAATAGACATTGTCGCAAAGCAGCTTTACAGAATTTGAATGACTTTAAACATGAGCTAATTTTATCCCTAATCTAAAGATTAGAGAGAGGTGCAGGCGAAATTTGGCTTGGCTGGGACCTCCGGTGGCCAATTTATTAATTTTCTCAAAAAAGCTGGGTGGTTTCATCTGGGGAGTAGATCAGGGTGTCATTGATATAGGTGATTACAAACCTCCCCAACATGTCCCTGAGCACATCATTGATGAGGCACTGGAAGACACTGGGCATGCAAGAAAGGCCATAAGGCATGACCAAGTATTCGAAGTGACCCGCCATGGTGCTAAAAGCGGTCTTTGACTCATCACCCTCATGTATCCTGACCAAGTTATAAGCGCTGTGAAGGTTGAGTTTGGAGAATATTTTGGCCGATCTGAGTTGCTGTAGAGCTGATGGAACCAATGGAAGTGGATAAGGATACTTTACAGTGATCTGGTTCAGGCCTTGATAATCTATATATGGCCGGAGGCACCCTCCTTTCTTTTCCACAAAGAAAAATCCCGTTGAGGCTAGAGATGTAAAGTGTCGGATGTACCCCTGCTGCAGAGCTTCTTGTACGTACTCCTCCATTGCTGCTTGTTCTACTAATGACAAAAGGTAGATGTGGTTTTGCAGAGGAGTCGTACCTGGGAGGAGGTCGATGGCACAGTCATAGGAGCGATGCGGCGGTAGGCCACAGGCTTTCCCTTTGCTGAATACCTCCTTTAGATCCAGATAACAGGTTGGGATATTGTTGAGGGAGTCAGCCTGAGGTCTCTCAACCAAGGTGGAAGAGAGTGTGATCTGGAGAAGTTTCAGGCAGTTTTGCAGACAGGAGGGTGACCACTGAAGAATGGCCCATTGTTGCCATGAGATCAGAAGGTTGTGTAGTTAGAGCCATGGGTATCCTAAGATGATGATATGATTTGAAGTCAGGGTGACAAGGAGAGTTATCCTTTCTGTGTGGATGGCTCCTACTTGAATCTCAAGGGGAGTTGTTTGAGTTGAGACAGTCCTTCCCCTATGGGTCCCCCATCAATAGCTTTGTTTGATGGGTCTCAGAAGGGTGTGGGTGGTGAGTTGATACCTCTGTAATAGCGCTGTTTATGAAGTTTCCCTCAGCTCCTGAGTCAATGAAGGCAGAAAGTACATGGGTTGAGTTGGGTAGCTTTAATAACACTGGCACTTGGAAAGACTGTGAACTGTGAGATGTTTCTGGACTCACCAGGTTAACGGGGCTGGAAGTCTTGCTTGACTGATGATCCCGTGGGGGTTGAGTAGGGCATTTAGAGATTTAATGACCCGTCTCTTCCAGTAGAAGCAGAGACCCTCCCTCCTTCTTCTCTCCTTTTCTGATCTCTGCAGTCATGTGCAGGAGATCTCCATGGGAGTTCCAAGGTTCGTGCTGGGAGAGGAGGTTGGAGGTAATTGCAGTGAGGGTCGTTTGTGGAGGAGGTGATCCAAGTGGATGGTCAAATCAATGAGAGAATCCACTGAGGGATGTTCATCGCAGCATGCTAGCTCACAGAGCACTTCTGGATGCAGACCTTGTCAAAATGTGGCTTTCAAGGCTAGCTTGTTCCAACTGCTGCTGGCTGCCAAGGTGTGGAAATCCAGTGCATATTCAGTGACGCTCCTTTCTCCTTGTCGGACTGTCAGCAGGCTCCATCCGACCTCTATACCCTCAGGCTGATGATCAAACACTCTCATAAACAACTCCAAAAAAATGGTCACAGGATGTACAGTTGTGCTCATAAGTTTACATACCCTGGCAGAATTTTTGCTTTCTTGGCCTTTTTTCAGAGAATATGAATGATAACACAAAAACTTTTTTTTCCCCACTCATGGTTAGTGGTTGGGTGAAGCCATTTATTGATAAACAACTGTGTTTTCTATTTTTAAATCATAATGACAACAAAAAACATCCAAATGACCCTGATCAAAAGTTTACATACCCCAGTTCTTAATACCGTGTATTGCTCCCTCTAACATCAATGACAGCCTGAAGTCTTTTGTGGTAGTTGTGGATGAGGCTCTTTATTTTCTCAGATGGTAAAGCTGCCCATTCTTCTTGGCAAAAAGCCTCCAGTTCCTGTAAATTCCTGGGCTGTCTTGCATGAACTGTGCGTTTGAGATCTCCCCAGAGTGGCTCGATGATATTGAGGTCAGGGGACTGAGATGGCCACTCCAGAACCTTCACTTTGTTCTGCTGTAGCCAATGACAGGTCGACTTGGCCTTGTGTTTTGGATCGTTGTCATGTTGGAACGTCCAAGTACGTCCCATGCGCAGCTTCCAGGCTGATGAGTGCAAATTTGCCTCCAGTATTTGCTGATAACGTGCTGCATTCATCTTTCCTTCAACTGTGACCAAGTTTCCTGTGCCTTTGTAGCTCACACATCCCCAAAACATCAGCGATCCACCTCTGTGCTTTACAGTAGGAATGGTGTTCCTTTCATCATTGGCCTTGTTGACACCTCTCCAAATGTAACGTTTATGGTTGTGGCCAAAAAGTTCAATTTTGGTCTCATCACTCCAAATTACCTTGTTCCAGAAGTTTTGAGGCTTGTCTCTGTGCTGTTTGGCATAAATTTTTGTTGGTCTACCTGACCGTGGTTTGGTTTTAACAGAGCCCCTGATTTTCCATTTGTTAATCACAGTTTGAACACTGCTGACTGGCATTATCAATTCCGTGGATATCTTTTTGTATCCCTTTCCTGTTTTATACAGTTCAACTATCTTTTCCCGTAGATCCGTTGACAATTTTTTGTTTTCCCCATGACTCAGAATCCAGAAACATCAGTGGTTGGATGAAAGATGCAAGAGTCTGTCTGGATCCCAGAAACTCACTCAGCTTTTATGCACACACACTGATTGCAAGCAAACAGATCACAGGTGAGGATGCTACCTTTAGTAGCCATTCAAACCCATTTGTGTCAACTTCTGTGCATGTTATCAGGCCAAAATCACCAGGGTATGTGAACTTTTGATCAGGGTCATTTGGGTAGTTTCTGTTGTCATTATGATTTAAAAAGAGAAAACACAGTCGTTTGACAATAAATGGTTTCACCCAACCACTAAGCACGAGTGGAAAAGATGTTTTTGTGTTATCGTTCATATTCTCTGAAAAATGGTCAAAGAATCATAGATTCTGCCAGGGTATGTAAACTTATGAGCACAACTGTAGTGTGTTTGCCCCCGTGCATCCAGACAGTGGTTGCCCACTGAAGAGCCTTACTGGTGAGAAGACTGATGAACTAGGAGGTCTTGTGTTCATCTGTGACTCCAGTGAGAGCAGAGAAATATAGTGAACATTGGAGAAGGAATCCCTTGCAATTGGAAACCTCACCAGAGAACTTTTCAGGCAGAGGAATGCTATGAGGCATACCAACAGGCAGCAAGGGGTGTGTGAGGATGGCCTGCAACACCACAGCAACAAGTTACAACATCCTGGTGTTTAGATCGCTAATCATCTGCTGGTGCTCTCCTAACACATGCCCCTAATGTGTGGATTGCAGTCTGCTTAACTTCCTCTGCTGCATCCATGATGGCGAAGTATCCTGTCAGATCGCAGGCACTTATGGATACAATTGCTGGGGAGAACGGGTGTGACGCAAACTGCAGACAAAGCCAAAACGTGAGTCAGAAATCATAGTCAGGAAACAGGCGTGGGTCGATCAATCGCCGAACAGCACAGTGTAGGGCAGATGAGAAGGCGAAGTCAAATGAAATCAGGAACAGATGTTAACAGGAAGTCAGTAGATAAACAGAAGGCTTGGTAAAGGCAGGTACAGGACACAGAACAATACTTTGCAACTGGAGTGAGTGTTTGCTGAGCTTATATAGGATTGGTGATTGCGGGGTAATTGGCTGCAGGTGAAGTGATTAGAATTCTGGTGTGGCTCTTGGGAAGTGTAGTCCAGAGCGGCCATGTTTGGAGGCTGCTCTGAACTCAGGTTTTCAGTGCTGTTACTGACATAAATAATACTATGCAGATGTGGACAAATTTGTTGGTACGACTCATTGAAACAATGCTTTATTCCTCCTGAAAAGTAATGAAATTAAAAGTGTGGGTTGTAAAAGAGAGCAACTGGACTTGTTTGAAGATTCTTGAAGACGTTTCACCTCTCATCCGAAAGGCTTCTTCAGTTCTGTCTGACTAGTAGGGAGTATCAGGTATTTATCCTCTCATGGATGAAAAGCTCATCTAAGGTGTCGTTGAGTCATCCTATTGGTGTGGGTCACTGGGGGTTTGATGTGAACGGCCTCGAGAGTCGTTAGGGTGATCAATGGATTGCCCATTAAGGCGATCAATGGAATGCTGATTCTCTCTGTCTTCTTGTGAGTCACTGAAAACAGCTGGGTTTTGGTGTGCATTCAGTTGTCTGGGAAGTGTGCCAAGGACTGCATTGTAGGTGGCTGATAAATGATGTCTTAGACCCCCACCTCTGTTCAGTGATGGCCATTCCAGGTTGACAAAAATGGCTTTTTTAACTCCTCGCTCATACCAACGATCCTCTCTGGCTAAAATGCGTATGTTGCAATCCTGAAATGAGTGTCCTTTGCTGTTAAGATGAAGGTAGACAGCAGAGTCCTGGCTTGAGGAACTGGCTCTCCTGTGTAGCGGTTGTTTTGTTTCCCCAATATACGAGTCCGTGCATTCCTCACTGCACTGAATTGCATACACTACGTTGTCCTGTTTGTATCTGGCTATTCTGTCCTTAGGGTGGACCAGTTTCTGCTTCAGGGTGTTACTGGGTCTGAAATGTACCGGAATGTTGTGTTTGTAGAAGATCCTCCTGAGTTTCTCAGATAGACCAGAAATGTAGGGAATGACAATGTTCTTGCGTTTGTTCCTGTTATCCTCCTTGCCCATTCTGTTCCTTTTTCTGCTCTTGAAGAAAGACCAGTTGGGATACCCGCAGTTCTGAAGTGCTTTCTTGATGTGATTCTGCTCCTTCTCTTTTCCCTCTACCGTTATAGGGATGTTCTGAGCCCTGTGTTGCAAGGTCCTAATGACCCCCAATTTGTGTTCCAGTGGGTGGTGAAAGTCAAAGAGTAGGTACTGGTCTGTGTGTGTGGGTTTCTGGTAGACCTCGATGCTAAGGCTTCTGTCTTGTCTAATGTGTACATCACAATCCAAGAAGGCTAGATTATTCCCACTGACATCCTCCCGAGTGACGTCCTCCCATCAACATCAATTTCACTCGGAAGGACGTCAGTGGGAATAATCTAGCCTTCTTGGATTGTGTTGTACACATTAGACAAGACAGAAGCCTTAGCATCGAGGTCTACCGGAAACCCACACACACAGACCAGTACCTACTCTTTGACTCTCACCACCCACTGGAACACAAATTGGGGGTCATTAGGACCTTGCAACACAGGGCTCAGAACATCCCTACAACGGTAGAGGGAAAAGAGAAGGAGCAGAATCACATCAAGAAAGCACTTCAGAACTGCAGGTATCCCAACTGGTCTTTCTTCAAGAGCAGAAAAAGGAACAGAATGGACAAGGAGGATAACAGGAACAAATGCAAGAACATTGTCATTCCCTACATTTCTGGTCTATCTGAGAAACTCAGGAGGATCTTCTACAAACACAACATTCCGGTACATTTCAGACCCAGTAACACCCTGAAGCAGAAACTGGTCCACCCTAAGGACAGAATAGCCAGACACAAACAGGACAACGTAGTGTATGCCATTCAGTGCAGTGAGGAATGCACGGGCTCATATATTGGGAAAACAAAACAACCACTTCACAGGCATATGGCTCAACACAGGAGAGCCAGTTCCTCAGGCCAGGACTCTGCTGTCTACCTTCATCTTAACAGCAAAGGACACTCATTTCAGGATTGCAACATACGCATTTTAGCCAGAGAGGATCGTTGGTATGAGTGAGGAGTTAAAAAAGCCATTTTTGTCAACCTGGAATGGCCATCACTGAACAGAGGTGGGGGTCTTAGACATCATTTATCAGCCACCTACAATGCAGTCCTTGGCACACTTCCCAGACAACTGAATGCATACCAAAACCCAGCTGTTTTCAGTGACTCACAAGAGGACAGATAGAATCAGCATTACATTGATCACCTTAACGGGCAATCCATTGATCACCCTAACGACTCTCGAGGCCGTTCACATCCAACCCCCAGTGACCCACACCAACAGGATGACTCAACGACACCTTAGATGAGCTTTTCATCCGTGAGAGGATAAATACCTGATACTCCCTACTAGTCAGACAGAACTGAAGAAGCCTTTCGGATGAGAGGTGAAACGTCTTCAAGAATCTTCAAGCAAGTCTAGTTGCTCTCTTTTACCACCTACAAACTCCTCTTGATGTTTTATCAGTCTGTCATGGCCAGTGTCCTCTTCTATGCTGTAGTGTGCTGGGGACGCAGCACTGGGAACAGTGACACTGGTTGACTGGATAGGCTGGTGAGGAAGGCTGGCTCTGTTGTTGGCACTGAGCTGGGGTCCCTGACATCAGTGGTGGAGAAGAGGACCCTGAACAAGCTGCTATCAATAATGGACAATGACCACCACTTCCTGTACAGCACATTCACCAGACAGAGGAGCATGTTTAGTGGCAGACTTCTGTCACTGTCATGCTCAACAGACAGGTTGAGGAGGTCTGTGGCAGCGGGGGCATGGCCAAGCAGCAGTCTGTGAATGGAGGGTGGGGTCGGTGAAGGTACCGTAAGTGGCTAAGTCATTCCACCTGCTGTCAATTAATGTGTGTGTGTGGGTGTGTTTGTTACAGGGATGGAGCATAAAAGGAGAGAGAGAGCAGAGAAAAGGGTCTCTCTCCCCTACTACAACGCATGTGTGAGTGATTGAATGAAAGAGTGAGTGAAAAGCAAGCTGAAAAGCTAAAATAAAGTGTTTGTGTAACCATCAACTCTCGCCTGCCGTGTTTCTGTGCTCCACCCACATCAGGAACTGTTACAAGGTCCTTTGTCCCCAGGGCCATCCTGCTGTTCAACTCAGCACAGAAGAGGAGGGGTGAAATGGACTTCTGGGCATGAGTCTGCCTCACTCTGTCCTCACCACATCATGCCAGCCTACACCCAGACTGTCTTTTTTCTTTTACCGGCTATATTAGCCCCTATGCACAAACTTTTTCTCATTTTTAAATCTTGACTGTCTGTATTGTCCTAAATTTTAACCTGTTGTTTGTATCTTTTAATTCTACTATTTGTTTACAGAGTATTAAAGGATTTGTATAGTTAATTTCTATTGCTGTTTACATTCTTGTATTGGTATATTCACAATATACTATATTGTGTATTTGTATCAGATAGAGTAATTGCACTGGTATATCCTTGCATTGTTCACTTTTTGCACTACCGCCATGGTACACAATCTGTTCAACTATGGACCCTTTTCACGTGACATCACGACAAACGCGGCCGCCATTTTGGACATGTACTACCAGTAGTTTACCACAGCCAACATTGAGGAACGGCAGCAAAGAAAGTGTTTATTTTCAGCAAGATTTCTATCATGCCACTATATTGTTGTGCACCTGGATGTAGTAACCATCAACAAACAAGGCAAGGGTTATCATTTTATCGGATCCCGGTAAATGCTGACCGACGGAGAAGATGGATAGCGGCATACCAACGCTTGTGTAGTGACCACTTTGTTGGAGGTAAGACAAATAAAATTAGCCAGAAAAGGCATTACATTGCTGTTAACATTTTATTCTATTTTACTGTAATTATGATCTGGCAGCTATTTACACCGGATCCAGTGTAAATAGCTGCCGGAGCCAACGTCTGAGGTTCCGGAGCGTGCTAGCTCACGGCCGGCCGGAGCGCGCTCCGGCAAGCTCGGACGTTGGCTCCGGCAGCTATTTACACTGGATCCTGTGTAAATAGCTGCCAGATCATAATTACAGTAAACTAGTAAATACAGTTTTCTGCATCTCGCTCCTTTTTCTTTTATGTTTGTCGCCTTCCTCGCATTCAAACCGATTCGAGCCGAAGTCCACTACATGTCCAAAATTGCGGTCGCGTTTACGAAGGTCACGTGACTGAAAAGGGTCTATAGCATCCTACTGCACCATTTCCCCTGTGCATACTGCCTAGAATCTGTAATCATCTCACAGTTGTCTTCTGTGAGGGTTTTTTTTTTGCATTTGTATGTCATATAAGCTACTGGATGCCTTAAATTCCTTTGGAATAAAGGAATAAAGTATCTATCTATCTATCTATCTATAAGCACCTAAGAATGGCGAAGAACAAAACATTGGACTATTCTGAAGTGGCCTTCTGTGAGCCCTGATCTCAATCCTATCAAACACCTCTGGAAAGAACTGAAACATGCAGTGTGGAGGAGGCACCCTTCAAACCTGATTGCTTGTTAGCAGTGATTGCTACTAAAAGTTTTGCAACAAAATATTAAATTAAGGGCACCATCATTTTTGTCCATGCCATTTTCATTTGTTTTGTTATGTAAAATATTCAGTTGAATCAAAAATCAAAATCAAAGTCTGATTTGTGTTAACATGGAATAAGGAATAATGGATGACATTAACTTTTGTCAGTTTCAAGTTATTTCAGAGATAGTCATGGGTTCTTTTTTTCATGGAAGGGTATCAAGAAATTTGTCCACGTCTGTATATGGTAACTTTAGGCTACATACTTTAATTCCTAACAAATCCTGAATTCAATGCTGCTGAGAGATGCTGGCTTACATAGAAAATGAATGATTTCTGGCCATTTTGATGCTCTTGCTGCATTTGGTGTGAACTTAGGATTGCCAGTGTTGTTGGCAGGGCTATGAGAGCAAATTTGACACTCTTGCTATGTTTGGTGTGAATGTCACATTCTTTTCAAGTGACCTTTAAGGATAGCATTTACAGTAATGTGTGATGTCAACACATCAGAACTAAACTTGTTCATTTTGCATGAGCTAGAAAACATGTTGTCAGGCTGTCAGAAATAGAAATAGAGCATTCAGACAACTTAAAATATTCCATAACATGCAACAATTGATTCAGTACAGAAAGGCACAGACAGTAGTGAGGAGAACAATACGTCAAGCTAAGAGAGCCAGTTGGGGAAACTTTTGTGATAAAATAGGAAGAACAACACCTGTGGGAGAGGTATGGGGAATGATAAAGAGGGTGGGGAGATAGGTGGGAGTGGGATTGTTCAGTTACGTCATCTGAGGAGGGAACTGCAATTATCGATAGGGATGAGGCAGAGATCATGGCCAAGGCATTTGCAAAAAAAAACATAGCCCAGAAAATTTGTCAGAAGAAGGGAGAAGGAAATGGAAAGAACACTGACCCAATATTCAGGTGTGTTAGATAGAAATGAACAGGTGAAATAACTGATAAACCATTTTTAGTGGCAAAGATGATCTCATTTCATTATCTCTAGCCGCTTTCTCCTGTTCTACAGGGTCGCAGGCAAGCTGGAGCCTATCCCAGCTGACTACGGGCAAAAGGCAGGGTACACCCTGGACAAGTCACCAGGTCATCACAGGGGTGACACATAGACACAGACAACCATTCACACCTACGGTCAATTTAGAGTCACCAGTTAACCTAACCTGCATGTCTTTGGACTGTGGGGGAAACCGGAGCACCTGGAAGAAACCCACTCAGACAACATGCAAACTCCGCACAGAAAGGCCCTCACCGGCCACAGGGCTCGAACCCAGACCTTCTTGCTGTGAGGCGACAGTGCTAACCACTACACCACCGTGCCGCCCCAAGCAAAGATGGGGAGGCAAAGATGATAAGAGCAATAAATAGATCAAGACCAACCTCTCCAGGGAAAGATCATCTCATCTCATTATCTCTAGCCGCTTTATCCTTCTACAGGGTCGCAGGCAAGCTGGAGCCTATCCCAGCTGACTACGGGCAAAAGGCAGGGTACACCCTGGACAAGTCGCCAGGTCATCACAGGGCTGACACATAGACACAGACAACCATTCACACTCACTTTAGAGTCACCAGTTAACCTAACCTGCATGTCTTTGGACTGTGGGGGAAACCGGAGCACCCGGAGGAAACCCACGCGGACACGGGGAGAACATGCAAACTCCGCACAGAAAGGCCCTCGCCGGCCATGGGGCTCGAACCCGGACCTTCTTATTGTGAGGCGACAGCGCTAACCACTACACCACCGTGCCGCCAGGGAAAGATCAAGTATACTATATTATGCTGAAGCACCTTAGGGGAAAGGGCATCCTTGAAATTGCTTCAACTTTGTGTGTGGGAGGAGGGAAGATTACCAAGAGCATGGAAAGAAGCAGTAGTGATTCCAATAAGAAATTTGAGCAAGGATTTATCTAAACCTACTAGTTATAGACCAATATTACTAACTTCAAATATGTACATGATAATGGAAAGGATGATAACAGATAGGTTATCTCATGTTCATGAGAAGAAAGGAATGCTGGCAAGTTACCAGAGTAGTTTTAGGAAAAGAAGGAACACCATGAATTCAGTAATAAGGCTAGAGACTGAAATAAGGAAGGGCCAGACAAATAAACAGTCAGTAATTGCAATACTTTTTGACATAGAAAAAGCATATGACATGATGTGGAAGGAATGTCTGCTGATTAAGCTACACAAGATGGGTGTTAGTGGAAGAGTTTTTAACTGGATAAAGGATTTTCTGTTTGGAAGAAAAATTCACATAAGGGTTGGGTCAGACCTGTCAAATCAATCCCCAGTTGGAAATGGCATGCCTCGAGGGAGTGTGATAAGCCCGTTGCTTTTTATAATTATGATTAATTATATTTTTCAGCGATATCAATAGATATTGGCAGGTCACTATTTGCAGATGATGGGGCACTATGGAAAAGAGGTAGGAATGTGGAGCATGTAATCAGGAAAGTACAAAGAGCAATAGATAAGATGATGGACTGGGGATATGATTGGGGTACAGGTTCTCAGAGGGAAAAACTCAAACAGTTTTTTTTCCATCAGGAAAATAGGTGAGGAAAGGATGAAATTAAGGATGTAAGGGAAAGACCTGGAAAAGGTTGAAACATTTAAATTTTAGGGAGTTAATTTTGATTCCTGATTAACATGGATAGAGCATATCAGGAAAGTGAAGGGAAAATGCAAAAAGGTAATAAATGTGATGAGGTGTCTGGATGGTAGCGACTGGGGAACAAGTACTGGCCCTTCAGGCAGAAATGGGGAAAATGCCTTTAGAATTAAGAAGAATGCAATGGATGGCAAATTATTGGGCTAACTTGCAGGGTCACAGCAGAGGGGAACCGTCAGGGCCTTCTAGGCCTTCAGAGAAGGCCCAAACTTATCAGCATTTCAAATGTTATATTTAATTTCTTTCATTCTTTAATTTCTTTCGTAATTTCATGATAATTACTCTCCTCTAATTTTAATTTGGCCTCATTTTTTTAAATCAAATTTGCTTCAGAAATGAAAGGGTTCCTGTCCTGAAAACATTAAAATATAGTTATCCAATTAGATTTTTTTTGTTTGTTGTCTCTAGGCTGAGAAGAGTTTCAAGCTGGTTCACTCATTGGTTCGGACTTCATTGCCAGGACAGAAGGCCAAGGCAGTGTATGTTTATGTAGGAAGTGACAGCTGAATTAACCAATCAAATTTTGATTTATAGTGGGAGGGACCAAAAATTTATCATCCTAGGCCTTCTTGAAGGCCAATGCGAACTTAACCACAAGTTGGTGCCATCAGCACAGCAGTGAAGTAACCTTCCAGCCGATGTAGCATTCACCAGTAGTGTTAACGAATACTAATTTAGCAGTCAAGCCAGTGCTATTGAGAGCAAGTAGCACAGGCTAACGACCAAGAAACTAAGATTTCTGTTTCCAGACGCTTCTTCCACGCACACTTGCTCCAGTATTTTTCACCCAGACTTAAGTATTCATTTCCCTATGCAATTTACTTAGTTACTTTTAAAATCAACATTGACAGCTACACACAACAGAGCAATCTGGCACCCTGCCGCTAATCCCTTGCAAAATCCTTTGCCCTGTTGCTTTTTTGGTGTGTCTGGCTAAGTTTTGGCTGAGCTGAAGTCCCAGCTCTTATAGTAATGGTTCACCACTGGGTCACAGTGATTCTCACCCCACTCCCCACAAAAGGAGTTTTACAGGAGTGCTGGGAGAATGGGAGTAGTTAGAGTAGTCATAAGGATAACTTTGGATTAGTAGGGAATGACATAGCAAAACAGTTAGGAGTATTTGGTTTGAGAATGAGTCCTTCAGTAGCTTATCCGGTGGTGGCTCCACGGATGTCAGCGTGGCTGGACATAGACTGGTTTTTGTTAAATGTCAAAAGGAAAGAGAAAGATAAAATTGATTTGGTAAATTCATTCACAGATCAGGTAATGGCACAGTGTAGTGATTTCACAGAGTTACACAGATGGTGCTAAGGAACCTGAGACAGGAGTGACAGGATTTAGGGTGGCAGAAAGGGAATGACAGGGCGGATGAGTTTGCAAAAAGAGTATTAAAGCTATAAGGCCTTTCGATTTCATAAAATCTGTGAAATTTAGTTCCCTCTGAAATTTGGTCTCTGTGATATATGTTTATTTCTGCAATATCTAAAAAAAAAAAAAAACCAGGCCATTCTGTGGCTAGGAAGTTATTTAATTTGAGGGGATTCCCTAGCAAATAATGTGCATGAAATCGCTCACTTCGTGCAGTCAAGCAGACAGAGAAAGTCCAGTGTGTGCATGCACAGGTTTACCTGCTTTTTCTTCTTTTGGGTTTTACAGCAGCCGGCATCCAGTGTTGCATTACTGCCATCTACCTTGACCATGCACTGACAGTTACATTATTCTGTCGCTAAACAAACAGGTGATCACACCGAGGTGCTCGCTGACCGCTGATATTTATTAGTTTGGCCCTGTGTTTCCTTTCCTTTGCAACATAATGCCTTTTCTTCTTGCTTTCTGTTACTGTAGTCGGTCTTTCACATTTCATTCGCATCCTCCATTTTTCTCTCTTGTTTCAAATTTGTATCCTACAATGCCTTACACGAATGGGGAAAGTCCACCACATGATGCATGACATAGTATCTTCAATTGGGTCATGGTGAAGCAAGAAAAAATAGTAGAGAATTTAGGGCCACGTGGCCCTAAATTCATTAATTGTTCTATTGAAAAACCTAATAAAATTGGAAGTCTGTGATTCAAATTCAGTAGCTTTCAGTCCATTAAACAAAAATAATCAGGTGTCAGGGAAAATTCTTTTTATGATCTAAACTTGAAAAATCTGAAAAGCAGTCTACCTTTAAAGAAAGGAAAGGCAGAAATGCAAATTGGTATTCATAGGTTAAATATGAAATTAGGGGGAAAAAATCAATCTAATGTGGCAAGAAAAGTGGGACAGAGAGGAGAAAGGGAGACAAAGTGGTAAGGGTAGGTCTTGGACATAGGAGAGAGGAGGTTGTGTTGACCAGGTTAAGGTGCACTAAATAAAACACTGAAAATGGCAGAGAAACATCAGACAGTATTGTATGAGGGATGTCAGGAAGAGGAGTCAGTGGAACATGTAATTTTGAGTTGTAGGTGGTATGAGACACCTAGAGAAGTGATGAAAAATCTGAAGGAGTTAGGGCTACAGGATTTCCCATTAAAAGGATTATTAAGCATGGGCGAGAGGGCACAAGTTTGGGTACTGTTAGTTTTTTAAGAGATACAGTTTTTTTGTTTGTTTGTTTGTTTGTTTGTTTGTTTTTTAATTCGCCCCTTTACCAAATCCCAGCATGCATTGCATACTGGGAACTTGCGGTGGCTCGGCTCATGTTGCTGATTGTCAGATACATGAGGGAGGCGGATGTAAGTGCAGAAGTAATCAGTTTAATAACAGTGATGTTTATTTACAAAGTGCACAAACACACACAACGGCAAACAGTCCAAGACAGCAGGCTAAATCCAAATCGTGAAACAGACAAAAGGGTCGGGTGAGGCGCAAACAGGATATCAGAGGTAGAACAAGAACGAGAATGAGAAACAGGAATCAAGAACCAGGACCTCAAGAACATGGCTAACCAGGCTCAGTAATGCATACAGATGTATCGTAATACTTCACACTGATCGTGCACCAGCACAGTCCTTAAATAGGTGCACACATTGCTCCTTAATTAAGTTCAGGTGCGCATCGTTAACAGCATGCGTGCTAGAGTCCACTCGCCACACGTGCAGGCCGAGGCGCGCCTTCAGGTGCATGCGCCACAGTGTGCAGGACTGACACTAATAACAGTACAAAAACAAATATGCTATAAAATCATTTTCGATGTTCAAATATTGGACGTAAGCTGAAATGTGATGTTATTAGATTGCCTTTATTTGTCTAGTTACTAGTTCCATGGTATTTTTTGTCAGCACGGAAGGTTTTAATCATCCATCCCTCCATTATCTGTAGCCACTTATCCTGTTCTACCTTTGTGGCTCTAAATTGACTGTATGGTTAAAATACAGTCAATTTAGAGCCACCAGTTGGCAAGCTGGGATAGGCAAGCTGGAGCCTATCCCAGCTGACTATGGGCGAGAGGCGGGGTACACCCTGGACAAGTCACCAGGTTATCACAGGTGGTTAAACAGCCACCCATAGTCACCATAGTCAGCTGGGATAGGCTCCAGCTTGCCTATCCCAGCTTGCTAACTGGTGGCTCTAAATTGACTGTATTTTAACCATACAGTCAATTTAGAGCCACCAATTAACCTAACCTGCATGTCTTTGAACTGTGGGGGAAACTGGAGCACCCAGAGGAAACCCATGCAGGCACGGGGAGAACATGCAAACTCCACACAGAAAGGCCCCCATTGGCTGCTGGGCTCGAACCCAGGACCTTCTTGCTGTGAGACGACAGTGCTAACCACTACACCACCCAGGTTTTAATCAGTCATCCTTATATTATCACATTGTCTTTGGCTCTGACTGACTGCACTGCCACTGCATTCTGCAGACTCTACTGACTGATAGTACTGTATAGCTTTCATCCCTGTCTGTTCAGTCAGTGCCAGTGATGAAATTTCTTTGAACATTTCTATGTCAGACCAGCAGACTGACAAACATCTGATGTCAGTGGGGTGACAGGTTTAATAGAGTGGCGGCTACAATTATTGGCACCTTAACAATCTTTTGGCCATTGCAAAAAGTAGAAAAGACTTTCAGTACGTAAATTGTGCATGATTAATTACTCAAACTTCCACTGGGAAAAAAATGAGTTGATTCCCGATTACTTAGCGTATCAGATCTCGTGACACCGTTGTCCACAGTTATCGACACCATTCCACAATTATCGACATCCAGATGATTATTTATAAAAGAAATAATTGGTATGTGGTATTAAGTTAACAAAACATAGATTTTATTTAAAATTTGCTTTACATAGACTTATATTTAGTACAAAATATATTTTATATAAATATACCAATGTTGGTGCTTACGTAAATGAGGAAGTAATTCCAATGTTTGTAAAAAATAAACTGATAATATTTAACCTGTGTCAGAAAATCTTTTTGTTCCACTTTCTACCCACTTTCTAAGTATTTTTGTAGATCACATTTTGTTATTCATTCGTTGTTGTTTGTATTAATTTTTAATTTTGAAGTTTACCAATAATTCAAACAATGTTGCAATTAGATTCAGATTGGTGAAGCTTCAGTATTTTCAAACAAGTGATTTTTTTTAAATTGAGATTTTAAATTCACATCTAAAATATAAAATGTCTACTGATATTGTAATACGTGGTAGATATTTACAACAAACTGCAAAAAAAAATCTCTGAATGGAACAGAAAAATCTGATTTCAAGCATGTAATTTTTTTATATGCTAGGAATTTAATTCTGTTCTAATTCTATTTATTGCGATAGGATTCCAAATACTCTATAAGCATTCCATTCTCTTATGAATCAGAAAAAAGTTATTATAAATCACAGCACTTTTATTTTTTTAAGTACTTTATCTACTTCAACAATGTCACACAAAGATCGATACATAACAGTTGTAAATGTCACTTAATTCCGCAGGGTGTCGATAATGGTGGACACTGGTGAAAGTGATCACTATTATCAATACCTCACGTGACTTCTCAAATGCTCGTTTAGATATAAAATGGCAACTGTCAAATGAAGGAGTAATAAACAAAGTAGGTTTTGACAAGGATATCATGAAATATTGGTGAAGTTAATAAGTAAAAACATGTCTGTACTCTTTCCAGCATGCTTACCTATGATGATAACATCCAGGTTTTCCTCAAATTGCTGATTGTGCTAAAAAATTTTCCATCTCAGGTAACGAGTTGTGTCATCAGATGACAAGATCAAAGGGCGAGGGGGGGGTCTTCCAATTGATTAATTAACCAATAATAACTGTAGTAACTGAAACTCACCTTTGTAAAATTGTTTTTTATTGGTAAATCTGAAAAGGTGTCGAAAATTATGGACTGTCAATAATTGTAGCTGCCGGTCTAGTATCTGAGAATAAACTTCTGAATTCCACTCTGCTTTACACCATTTACATACAAATGGATGAGAGCTCTTCAATTCATGAAGTGAATCATCAGTAACTACTTTCCAAATATTTTATTCACCACCGTGGTCCACTGGGATCAATGTAAAATGTTCCTGGTT
The DNA here is from genome assembly GCF_027579695.1 of Neoarius graeffei. Classification (NCBI taxonomy): domain Eukaryota; kingdom Metazoa; phylum Chordata; class Actinopteri; order Siluriformes; family Ariidae; genus Neoarius; species Neoarius graeffei. The sequence continues at coordinate 37,894,542 of NC_083572.1, forward strand.
GCACTGGAAAGCAGAAGAGGTAAAAGGCATTAAATTAGAGTAAAATGTACAAGCAGCTAGTGGCGAAGATGATTGTTACTCAGCCTTGGCTAAGTATTAAATGTTTAATATACAATCTACATCACAGGATTTATTTCTCACTGGATGTCTGCTAGTACAGTTAAATTATAATAGTGAGCACCACAGAATGCAGTGTCAGTGCAGTCAGTCAGAGCCAAAGATAATGTAATAATAATGACCGATTAGCTTCTGTGCTGATGAAAAATACCATGGAACCAGTAACTAGACAAATAAAGGCAATCTAATAACATCACATTTCAGCTTACATCTGATATTTGAACATCAAAAATGATTTTATAGGCCAATATTTACTTTTGTACCATTATCAGCAACGTGAGCCGAGCCACCGGAAGTTCCCAACATACATGCTGGAATTAGATAAAGGGGCGAATAGAATATGATGGATGATATGGTATGGTCACTTCATACGTAGCTTTGGGTGGAATGGTAATCAGCAGGCAAATCAAGTGGGGATCAACAACATTCCATTTGGTAAAACAATAGTAAGGTCAATCATTCCCCCTTGGTTATTCTGTTTCCCTGTTGTAAACATGGAAACAAAGGAGATAGTAAAATCTAGAGGTGTTTATCAGAATGTACAGCAATATTTAGAAATAATGTACGATGATACAACATAGATATATACAGATGCTTCAAAAGACGAAACTGGTAAAACAGGAGCAGCAGTACATATCCCCAGCTACAATATTAATATCAGAAAAAGGACATCAGATAATCTGTCAATTTTCTCAGCAGAAATGATGGCTATCATACTGGCCCTGCAGTGAGAGGAGGAGGTGAAGCCTAGTAAAGCAGTCATCTGTTCAGATTCAATGTCTTCCTTAACCAGTATCCAAAGCAGAAAATCCACATGCCGACAAGACCTCTTAGATGAAATAAATCACCTCATATTTAATATAAATCAGAAAAAGCTACTTATTCAGTTCACATGGGTTCCAGCACATAAGGGGGTTGAGGGAAATGAAAGGGTGGACAGACTTGCTAAAGAAGCCACCAAGGCAAATGAGGTTGAACTTAAGGTTCCATTAAGTAAAGCAGAAATTAAAGTAATAATTAAAGACAACATCAATAGAATATGGCAGGATAGATGGAGTACAGAGGAGAAAGGAAGACATCTGTATAATTTACAAAAGGAGGTAATTACAAGGAGTGGTGAACTGAAACGGCAGGAGGAGGTATGGATGACTAGGCTGAGGATTGGCATACAAGTCTCAATGGTGGGTTGTATACCATAGGGAAACATCAGTCTGTGCACACTGTGGAGAAATGGAAAAAGTGGAGCATGTTCTTTTACACTGCAGACAGTATTCTACTGAAAGAGAAAAGATGAGGAGGGCAATAAGGAAACCTGTAACACGGCTTGAAATTTGCGGTGGTCCAGTCGCCTGAGGCAACTTAATTTGTCATTTGGCGGGTAATTCCTGTCACTAGCCAGCCCAGCTGGCTAGTTGAAAATAAAAAATATACATGAAGCGAAGGTTCATACACACTATCAACTAAAGCCGCCACATATTAAGCGCGTGCCGTGTCTGTGTTAATCGATGTGTATCGGCAGGACGGAAAATACCGAAGAATTCTGAATCATATAGTGTACGAGTCAGGCTGTCGGTTTTTTCACTACTGCACATGCAGATAACACATCTCGTGGAATATTGCGGTAATCATGTTATCAAATTCAATAGATGTGGCCACATTATCACCCATTTAAACATGTGTTTTTGTTGTTGTTTACATCTACATCTGCCAAAGCTACGTTGTGATGTGGAATTTTCTGAAAGGTGTACAGTAACCGCCAGAGACGGGGACAAAGCGACCTCTGTCTGAAGAGGAGAAAAAGGCCGCCGATAAAGCGTACGAAAAGGAGAAACGACAAAGGACTTATAAGCAAACGTGGGAGCAGGGTAGGCCTTGGCTGCGATACGATTTTTATGGAATAATTAATTTTTTCAAGTTGATTCCTAGTCAATATGAAGCTCCTAATACTTTCTCTCTCATAAATGGTTAAATACAGAAAGCATGTTGGATGTACTTTGGGTGCTATAGTCATGATAGTAAGTATATTTGTTTTCAATACTCATACACCAAGTTGCCAAGTTTTCCAATATATTATTATTTGTTGATATTATATTATGGTGCAGGGCGTCACGGTGGTGTAGTGGTTAGCGCTGTCGCCTCACAGCAAGAAGGTCTGGGTTCGAGCCCCGTGGCCGGCGAGGGCCTTTCTGTGTGGAGTTTGCATGTTCTCCCCGTGTCCGCGTGCGTTTCCTCTGGGTGCTCCGGTTTCCCCCACAGTCCAAAGACATGCAGGTTAGGTTAACTGGTGACTCTAAATTGACCGTAGGTGTGAATGGTTGTCTGTGTCTATGTGTCAGCCCTGTGATGACCTGGCGACTTGTCCAGGGTGTACCCCGCCTTTCGCCCGTAGTCAGCTGGGATAGGCTCCAGCTTGCCTGCGACCCTGTAGAAGGATAAAGCGGCTAGAGATAATGTGATGTGTGTGTGTGATGTGTAATTTTTTCAAGTTGATTCCTAGTCAATATGAAGCTCCTAATACTTTCTCTCTCATAAATGGTTAAATACAGAAAGCATGTTGGACGTACTTTGGGTGCTATAGTCATGATAGTAAGTATATTTGTTTTCAATACTCATACACCAAGTTGCCAAGTTTTCCAATATATTATTATTTGTTGATATTATATTATGGTGCAGGGCGTCACGGTGGTGTAGTGGTTAGCGCTGTCGCCTCACAGCAAGAAGGTCTGGGTTCGAGCCCCGTGGCCGGCGAGGGCCTTTCTGTGTGGAGTTTGCATGTTCTCCCCGTGTCCGCGTGCGTTTCCTCTGGGTGCTCCGGTTTCCCCCACAGTCAAAAGACATGCAGGTTAGGTTAACTGGTGACTCTAAATTGACCGTAGGTGTGAATGTGAGTGTGAATGGTTGTCTGTGTCTATGTGTCAGCCCTGTGACGACCTGGCGACTTGTCCAGGGTGTACCCCGCCTTTCGCCCATAGTCAGCTGGGATAGGCTCCAGCTTGCCTGCAACCCTGTAGAATATGGAATCAATTTCATGCCAAAATGTTCATACAATACTTTTGAAATATCAAACAAAAACAACAAATCAAAATACAAAAAAAGAAAAAAAAGTCAATTTTTTTAGACTGGCAAACAAATTATTCGTGTAATCGTGCAAAATATCAGTCTATTACTCTTCAGAAACCTTTTATTTTTGTTCCGCGTCTTTCTCAGTTTTGTCTGACGTAATTTATTTTGGTTGCGATTCCAGCTTTCTCGTTTGTGCTCCCTGACTTTTTGCTTGCAGTTTTGGCACAAACTTCACGTGTGGGTGGGCTGTCCAGGAATGCATTCCCATTGGCTAACTTGTGTTTGACTGACAGCTACGCTCAGCCATTCCCTACTCGGATTCTGGCGGACTGTTTGACGAGTGACCGATCCATTGACGGTAAACAAGGATCAAGTGGATTTAGTGGCGACTATGATATTGAATTAATTCAACAAAGTGTAAATTCAATATCATAGTCGCCACTGAAGTCCACTCGATCCTTGTTTACCGTCAATGGATCAGTCACTTGTCAAACAGTCCGCCAGAATCCGAGTAGGATTTAGCAAGAAGAATTTAAGAACACAATTAGCAAGAAGAATTTAGGGTTGTTGTTTTTTTTATTTATAACACATCTATGATTTAGGCGGCACGGTGGTGTAGTGGTTAGCGCTGTCGCCTCACAGCAAGAAGGCCCTGGGTTCGTGCCCCGTGGCCAGCGAGGGCCTTTCTGTGTGGAGTTTGCATGTTCTCCACGTGTCCGCGTGGGTTTCCTCCGGGTGCTCCGGTTTCCCCCACAGTCCAAAGACATGCAGGTTAGGTTAACTGGTGACTCTAAAAAATTGACCGTAGGTGTGAATGTGAATGGTTGTCTGTGTCTATGTGTCAGCCCTGTGATGACCTGGCGACTTGTCCAGGGTGTACCCTGCTTTTCGCCCGTAGTCAGCTGGGATAGGCTCCAGCTTGCCTGCGACCCTGTAGAACAGGATAAAGCGGCTAGAGATAACGAGATGAGATGAGACATCTATGATTTAATATCCCTTGGATCACACCTCAGCCCAGTAGATGGCGGTAATACACACCGTTTGTAAACCGCCAATAAAACCGACAGAAGAAGAAGAAGGACGATATGGCTGTTAAAGGGCTGATGACACGAACATGACTCTATGCAATTTCTTAAATAAACTATACAACATGGCAAACATGTTAGATTTCTGTTATAATTACGTGAAAAGAAGCTGTTGTTACGCAAATATCCAACTTTTAATTGCACAGCACAAGAAAACTGGGTCCGTGGCTCGCGGCCATGTTGTGACGTCAGCGGGAGAACACGCTGCGGTTCACTGTCTGTTCTACTCATAGACATCCTATGGTTCTACTCTGGTTCTACTCAATGGAAATGGCGCATGAAAACGCCGGTGAACTCTCTAATGCTAGCTCTTCCTCTTCTGGGAGTCTAGAATTGTGTTGATCTCTTCCGAATAGAATCTATGATAGCCTACCCTCTTTACCCTTTGCCTCTCGTTGCTAGGCAGCAGTTACATGAAAGCCGCAAGCTTTCACAAGCAAATACATGACTGATATCACGCCGACTTTATGATTACATTTATGATTATCATGTAGAATCTATAGCTCTACGTACCTTTATCTTATGTCGTTTCACAACACATGTTCTGACAGGAGGACTGTCTTTGGATCCAGCATAGCTACTAGTAGACCCCCTCCAGAATACTGGCAGTGTTGCCAGATTGGGATTTTTCCCGCCCAGTTGAGCGGTTTCAAGTGCATTTTGGTGGGTTTTGAACATATTTTGGGCTGGAAAACGTCAGCAGTATCTGTTGGGCAAGCCATATATCAAAACGTGCGGCTCGCCCGGACTCGGTGTGCTATTACTTTGCCCGTTATTCTGTGAAACACTCTAGCGCCACCAACGGCTCAAGTCCCAGGAACATTTCTGCTCGTAACTTTTCAACCGTTGGTCCGATTTTCGAAAACTTCATATCCCTGGAATCCTTGGACCAAGATGAGTCCAGCGCACCCTATGACGTCATTTTCCAGGACTCATCTTGGTCCAAGGATTCCAGGGATATGAAGTTTTCGAAAATCGGACCAACGGTTGAAAAGTTACGAGCAGAAATGTTCCTGGGACTTGAGCCGTTGGTGGCGCTAGAGTGTTTCACAGAATAACGGGCAAAGTAATAGCACACCGAGTCCGGGCAAGCCGCACGTTTTGATATATGGCTTGCCCAACAGATACTGCTGACGTTTTCCAGCCCAAAATATGTTCAAAACCCACCAAAATGCACTTGAAACCGCTCAACTGGGTGGGAAACCTCCCAATCTGGCAACACTGTGTAGGCACTGCTGATGGTAGTAACACACGTTTGTGATGAACTGAACACCCAAGAGATTCTTTTAAGCTGGGAAGGGTGTCAAAACAATCCAAATCGAAGTGTTCAGAGCACAGGACGGATGTTGGTGAGGGCTCCCACTTGTCACGAGTGCGCCTGACTTGCTTCACCCACTCGGGATCTCTGGGAAACTTGAATAAACTTACCCCATCCTTGTAGGTTTTGGAGCAAAAGCCGGCAACACAACGCGAAGGCATAATAACTAATATATATATATATATATATATATATATATATATATATATATATATATATAAAATGTATAATAATAATACTAATAATGACAAACTGAACACCTGTCGCATCAACAATAAACTGGTAAGTTAGGAGGAAGGTTCTTTCGCTGACGTCATATAGCTCCTCCTCCTCCGTCTCCTGGATGCTGCAGCCTCATCAAATTTGCCCAAATAGCCGCGTTTTTTATCATAACTTGTAAAATAGGCGCCTTCGTGAATTAATATATGGATCATCGGGAATTACTTTTTATGTTATAAAACATCGCCAAAGATGTCAAAAACGTGTCATCAGCACTTTAAACGTGGAGGACAAAATGTAGACGAAGGAATATGTGAAGGTTTTTTTTTTTGCCTGATCGACACTCCGGAGCAGAAGGTGGCGGTAGTGCACCAATAAGCTGGAGGCTGAAACAAGAAGAAGAAGAAGGAGCTAGCAAACGTTAGCTAGTTGGTTAACTGTTGCCTTACAAAGCATATTAAACAAATTTAGTTGTTTACAATCACAGGGTTAAAAGATAGTACAATGTTTATTTTTCGGTAACTTGGTAAAACTCAAAGCGAAAAAAGTCTCCCAAATTACATTTGTATGTGAATTTGCTTTTTGTTTGCTGTTTATAAAATTCAGTTGCTTGAAGGAGCTGCCAACAGATTCATGGTAACCTCGATGCTGCCTTCAGCTGGGGAAATTCACAGGCATTTTAGAAGGCAGGAAACGAGAGTCCGTTTCGAACAGCCCTTGATGTCTCGGTGTCATTAGACACCCTCCTGAGACAGTACTTTCTCCTTTTCATACTCACCCGAAGTGTCTGATGGACACATTACGATAACCGCGGAATTAATGTAAGTAACAATGATGTAATTATTTAGTTGCATAGAAGTTTGTTTTTCTCAAACTCATTTAATATATCTTGACTGGGTGTTCAGTCTTCTGTTACATTTGAATGCACTCACATATGCATGCGTGTAAGGGTTGTTTTACAACCAGGGTACAAAGTTTGTGTCACAGGGGTCCGAAATTCAAATTGATTCAAACTGGTTCTTGTACCAGTTTTTAAGTGAAGGACAAGTTAAAGAACAGATTTCAGGTAATTTTTTGACATGTGTGTATAGTAGTTTTGTGTAATCTGCTATAAGATAAAGATGATTAAGTGTAGCTTTAAGCAGGGCTGGGAGAAACAAATGAAGTGATTCTCGGAGAGGACTTTTTTTTTTTGACAATTCAGAATCCACTACTTCCATAGTGCTTTTAAATATAAGGCTGTAAGCTTTGTGTTAGTGGTCTCTAATATTTATGTCCCAATATCTTGACCACATTTTAGGATGAAAATAATCATTTTAGATATGTTATTTTATATTGAAAAATTAGAGGACATTTTTTTTTGACACAATTACATACGAATTTGATCAAAATAGTCTGAAAACTTACTGGCATTCAACATTAAAACTTAACTATGTTTCCAATGACATGGAACCAAATATTTGTTTTATGGTATAAAGAATGATTTAAGTGCATCCCTTTTGGAGCTACCTGTGGTCAAAAAAGCACTTTTTCTAAATGACATGAGTAATTTTGCTAAATATGACATATATTGCCATACATTCACCAAAAATGACATTATCACCAAATTTTTTTTTTGCATGGTAAATAGAGCTATCACAGGGCTACAATAAGCAACCAAGTTTATTTAGTCAAGCCTTTTGATATTGAAGATAATAAGTGTTAAATGTGATTTTTAGCTTATGTACCCTGATTGTAAAACAACCCTTAACCATGTTGTCTTTTGTAATAAACGAAGGGCTGACTACTGGAAATCCCAACCCAAAAAATTCTGCCAATATTGCAAGTGCTGGATTGCGGACAACAAGCCTGTGAGTAATCACATTCCTGGTGCCAATTCCCCAAATCTAGAATTAGAGCGGCAGCTACAACTATCGACACCTTTGTCCACAGTTATCGACATCCAGGTGATTTTATATAAATCGGTATGTGGTATTAAATTAAGAAAACATAGTTCTTATTTATATTTAGTCCAAAATATCTTTTATAGAAATGCACCAATGTTGGTGCTTACGTACTGTAAATGAGGAAGTAATTCTAATATTTGTAAACAAATTAACTGATGTTTAACCTGTGTCAGAAAATCTTTGTTCCACTTTCTACCCACTTTCTAAGTATTTTCGTAGATCACATTTTGTTAATCATTCGTTGTTTGTAGTTTACCAACCAATAAATGTCAACAGGCAATTGACATTGTAACCACATGAAAATCCGGGTCAAAGGTCACATGTCATTCCTCAAACCAAAATATAAAATGTATACTGATATTGTAATACAGCCCCGATTCCCAAAAAGTTGGACAAAGTACAAATTGTAAATAAAAACGGAATGCAATGATGTGGAGGTTTCAAAATTCCATATTTTATTCAGAATAGAACATAGATGACATATCAAATGTTTAAACTGAGAAAATGTATCATTTAAAGAGAAAAATTAGGTGATTTTAAATTTCATGTCAACAACACATCTCAAAAAAGTTGGGACAAGGCCATGTTTACCACTGTGAGACATCCCCTTTTCTCTTTACAACAGTCTGTAAACGTCTGGGGACTGAGGAGACAAGTTGCTCAAGTTTAGGGATAGGAATGTTAACCCATTCTTGTCTAATGTAGGATTCTAGTTGCTCAACTGTCTTAGGTCTTTTTTGTCATATCTTCTGTTTTATGATGCGCCAAATGTTTTCTATGGGTGAAAGATCTGGACTGCAGGCTGGCCAGTTCAGTACCTGGACCCTTCTTCTACGCAGCCATGATGCTGTAATTGATGCAGTATGTGGTTTGGCATTGTCATGTTGGAAAATGCAAGGTCTTCCCTAAAAGAGACGTTGTCTGGATGGGAGCATATGTTGCTCTGGAACCTGGATATACCTTTCAGCATTGATGGTGTCTTTCCAGATGTGTAAGCTGCCCATGCCACACGCACTAATGCAACTCCATACCATCAGAGATGCAGGCTTCTGAACTGAACGCTGATAACAACTTGGGTCATCCTTCTCCTCTTTAGTCCGAATGACACGGCGTCCCTGATTTCCATAAAGGACTTCAAATTTTGATTCGTCTGACCACAGAACAGTTTCCCACTTTGCCACAGTCCATTTTAAATGAGCCTTGGCCCAGAGAAGACGTCTGCGCTTCTGGATCATGTTTAGATACGGCTTCTTCTTTGAACTGTAGAGTTTTAGCTGGCAACGGCGGATGGCACGGTGAATTGTGTTCACAGATAATGTTCTCTGGAAATATTCCTGAGCCCATTTTGTGATTTCCAATACAGAAGCATGCCTGTATGTGATGCAGTGCCGTCTAAGGGCCCGAAGATCACGGGCGCCCAGTATAGTTTTCCGGCTTTGACCCTTACGCACAGAGATTCTTCCAGATTCTCTGAATCATTTGATGATGATATGCACTGTAGATGATATGTTCAAACTCTTTGCAATTTTACACTGTCGAACTCCTTTCTGATATTGCTCCACTATTTGTCGGCGCAGAATTAGGGGGATTGGTGAGCCTCTTCCCATCTTTACTTCCGAGAGCCGCTGTCACTCCAAGATGCTCTTTTTATACCCAGTCATGTTAATGACCTATTGCCAATTGACCTAATGAGTTGCAATTTGGTCCTCCAGCTGTTTCTTTTTTGTACCTTTAACTTTTCCAGCCTCTTATTGCCCCTGTCCCAACTTTTTTGAAATGTGTTGCTGTCATGAAATTTCAAGTGAGACAATATTTGGCATGAAATTTCAAAATGTCTCACTTTTGACATTTATGTTGTCTATGTTCTATTGTGAATACAATATCAGTTTTTAAGATTTGTAAATTATTGCATTCCATTTTTATTTACAATTTGTACTTTGTCCCAACTTTTTTGGAATCGGGGTTGTATATGGTAGATATTTACAACAAACTGCAAAAAAAAAAAAACTGAATAGAAAAATCCTGAATATTTCAAGCATGTAATTTTTTTATATGTGAGGAATTTAATTCTTGTCTAATTATATTTATTGCAATAGGATTCTAAATACTCGATAAGCATTCCCTTCTGTTATGAATCAGAAAAATAATTATAAGTCACAGCACTTTTTTTTTTTAAAGTATTTCATCTACTTCAACAATTTTACACAAAGATCGATACATAACAGTTGTAAATATCACTTAATTCCACAGGGTGTCGATAATGGTGGACACTGGTGAAAGTGATTACTATTATCGATACCTCATGTGACTTCTCAAACGCGCGTTTAGATACAAAGTGGTGACTTTCAAATGAAAGCGTAAGAAACAAAGTAGGTTTTGACAAGGATATCATGAAATATTGGTGAATTTAAGTCAAAACATGTCCATGATCTTTCCACCATGCTTACCTGCGATGATGACGTTCGGGTTTTTCTCAAATTGCTGATCATGCTGAAAAAAAAATTCCATCTCCGGTAACGAGTTGTGTCATCAGACGACAAGATCAAAGGGTGGGCGGGGGGTCTTCCGGTTGATTAATTAACCAGTAATAACTGTTGTAACTGAAACTTACCTTTGTAAATAAAATTTTTATTGGTAAATCTGAAAAGGTGTCAAATTATGGACTGTCGATAATTGTAGTCGCCGCTCTAGTATTGGTATTATTTTTTGTTAGGCCTGAGCACATTTAATAAATTTGTTTCTTTTTGTTCTATCGGAACAGAGTATAGAATTTCATGAAAGAGGAAAAAATCACAAACAAAATGTTGCTGCCAAAATTGAAGAGGTAAGTTAAAGCCTTTTGCCATGTTTTGAGAAACCCTAAATGGGCCTTTTGAAGCAACAAACCAATAAAAAGGACAAATTATTCCCTCTCATAGCTGGTATTCTTAATTTGTCTCAACATGTAAAGACCAGCTGGGGCTGCTCTAATGAACAAATTTCAGGGGGAAAAAAAAAGAAACTGTGTTATCATAAGCTGTGGTTCATTTATGTAGAGATACGGTGGTGCTTGAAAGTTTGTGAACCCTTTAGAATTTTCTATATTTCTGTATAAATATGACCTAAAACAACATCAGATTTTCACGCAAGTCCTAAAAGTAGATAAAGAGAACCCAGTTAAACAAATGAGACAAAAGTATTATACTTGGTCGTTTATTTATTGAGGAAAATGATCCAATATTGCATATCTGTGAGTGGCAAAAGTATGTGAACCTTTGCTTTCAGTATCTGGTGTGACCCCCTTGTGCAGCAATAACTGTGAACCTCTAGGATTAACAGTTAATTTGAAGGTGGAATTAGAATCGCAGGGCTTGAAATTCGCGGTGGTCCGGTCGCCCAAGGCGACTTAATTTTTCATTTGGCGGGCAATTCCTGTCACTAGGCAGCCCGGCTGGCTAGTTGAAAATAAAAAATATATATGAAGCGAAGATTCAGACACACAGTCAACTAAAGCCGCCACATATTAAGCGTGTGCCGTGTCTGTGTTAATCGATTGTGTTTATCGGCAGGACGGAAAATACAGAAGAATTCCAAATCATATCGTGTACGAGTCAGGCTGTCGTTTTTTTCACTACTGCGCATGCATATAACGCATCTCGTTGAATATCGCGGTGATCACGTGTAGTATTGGACCAGGTGGGTGGAGCACAGAAGCACGGCAGGCCAGAACTGAGTTCTCAATGAACTATTTATTGCTAGCTTTTCAGCCTTTTATCACTTCCCAGCCGCGCGCGCGCGCGCGCGTGTGTGTGTGTGCGCGCGCACACACACACAAACATGTTCTGGTTGGGGAGAGAGAGCTCCCTTTCTCTGCTCTCCTCTCCTTTTAAAGGGCGCGGTCACTGGGGAAGATACACAAACACAGGTTAATCCCCATCGGGTGCAATGGTTCCACCACTTACCTTCCCTGACTCCGCCCTCCATTCACAGACTGCCGCTTGGCCACGCCCCTGCTGCCACATCACGTTATCAAATTCAATAGATGTGGCCACATTATCGCCCATTTAAACACGTGTTTTTGTTGTTGTTTACATCTACATCTGCCAAAGCTACGTTGCGATGTGGAATTTTCTGAAAGGTGTACAGAAACCGCCAGAGACGGGGACAAAATGACCTCGGTCTGAAGAGGAGAAACGACAAAGGAATTATAAGCAAACGTGGGAGCAGGGTAGGCCTTGGCTGCGATACGATTTTTATGGAATAATTAATTTTTTTCAAGTTGATTCCTAGTCAATATGAAGCTCCTAATGCTTTCTCTCTCATAAAATGGTTAAATACAGAAAGCATGTTAGACATATTTTGGGTGCTATAGTCATGATAGTAAATATATTTGTTTTCAGTACTCATACACCAAGTTGCCAAGTTTTCCAATATATTATTATTTGTTATTATATTATGGTGCTCTGTGTTGTTCTCATTTATGTTAACAGTATCAAAATACTCGGGTCTTGAAATAAATGCACATTAGTCATGAACAATGGTAACTACTCTCTTTTGCATTATTTTTGACAGAAGTAAAATTCATTCATGAACAAATTTTGGCTAGTTACTTTGGAAGGTAACTAGTCTGGCTGGCTGGTGAAAAAAAAAAAGAATTTTGAGCCCTGAATCGGGTCTTTTCAATCAGTGGGATGACAATCAGGTGTGAGTGGGCACCCTGTTTTATTTAAAGAACAGGGATCTATCAAAGTCTGATCTTCACAACACGTTTGTGGAAGTGTATCATGGGACAAACAAAGGAGATTTCTGAGGAGCTCAGAAAAAGCGTTGTTGATGCTCATCAGGCTGGAAAAGGTTACAAAGCCATCTCTAAAGAGTTTGGACTCCAATCCACAGTCAGACAGATTGTGTACAAATGGAGGAAATTCAAGACCATTGTTATCCTCCCCAGGAGTGGTCGACCAACAAAGCTCACTCCAAGAGCAAGGTGTGTAATAGTCGGTGAGGTCACAAAGGACCCCAGGGTAACTTCTAAGCAACTGAAGGCCTCTCTCACATTGGCTAATGTTAATGTTCATGAGTCCACCATCAGGAGAACACTGAACAACAATGGTGTGCATGGCAGGGTTGCATGGATTAAAGTTTTCCGTCGTGTGACGGATTTCCGTCAACTGAACTCTCCCAAGGCCAAATGTGAGGTTGGTGCTGATCCGAGGAGCATTAAAATGACTGGTGGTTGGGTAGAGATTGGGTTATAACACTGTGTTGCAACACCATCAACTATCAGCAGGGTTTATTTAACTTTTTTGTTTTTGAGCCATGCTTTGTGTCGTTCATTTCCTATGTTTGATCATGTTTAAACGTTCGCTGTCTACGGTGCGGCATTAAAAAAACATGCGCTGTCAAAATTGGCAAAATACATTCCCATGTGCTTGGCGTGCTTGTGTCTGACCATTTCTGTTTTGTATTAAATTAAATCTTGCCAAAATGACTTAGTTCAAACCTGGACATGTAGAAACAGAGCATGTTAAAAAAAAGAAAAAAGAAAAAATAAACCCCGGAAAGCCCGCTCCTCTGCTTCAGCCAGACTTGAAGACCCGACGGTGCAATGCTTGCAGGCTGTCAGAAGTAATTAGACCTAAATTTATAGCTAACAAATCAACAGACGCCCCAACAATTATTATTTTCGTTAGGCCAATGTGTAAGGTATGTTAGAACCGTGCCTTATAGCCTACGTTATATCACAATTTAAAGGACGTTTGAGGAGCTGGAGGCTGCGAGCGCAATGATGTTCCGACATGCGCTAAACTTTATTCCCTGAAAATCATACACCAGCGTTCAATGCCCCAAACAGTCAAAATGTCTAGAAGACTATGGTTAAATAATAATCATAGCCTACTAAGTTAAATTATGTCAAAACATCTGTTTCTTAGAGCCTCTGATTTTCCGTTTCAAAAAACAGCAAATTCCGTTTCGGAGAATAGTGAATTCCGTTTCAATTCCGTTTCAGATAATTTGATATTTAATTTAGAAAAAAACTAATAAAATTTAAAAACTGTGACATTTTAGCCCACTTTGTTATATGTTACAATAAAATTATATTTTATTTGATGTTTATATCTTTTGATTTTGCTACAATTAATAACTTGATTAGTAAACAACATCTGTAAATCTGCTATGAAGATGTATTTATATCTTTGCCTGTTAGTTAAGCAGAGTTAACTTGTCCCTCTGCATGTATGGAAATACTTGAATAAAACAACAAAATTATCATTAACTTTTGTCATTTCAACATTTATTCCAAGTCTTCAAACTCTGAATACAAAACAGAATATTATTTAAAACAGAAAACAGAACAGTTGTAAGTCATTAATCATCATGATAAGTGATTGTCATATAAACACACAAACTAGTAAACATCAGTCATCAATGAATAATTTTTATTAATAAAATTTTAGTCATTTAAGAAAAATATGTAGCTGAATCAAGTGCTGCCATCTAGTGTCAAGTGACAGCAAATGGAAACATTTCACAAGACACCATACACAGGCCATGTACCAACCTGAAAACTGACTTGCCTTAACAGGTCTCTATCTCAGTCAATTCTTAACAGATTTCATCTCATCTCATTATCTCTAGCCGCTTTATCCTTCTACAGGGTCGTAGGCAAGCTGGAGCCTATCCCAACTGACTACGGGCGAAAGGCGGGGTACACCCTGGACAAGTCGCCAGGTCATCACAGGGCTGACACATAGACACAGACAACCATTCACACTCACACCTACGGTCAATTTAGAGTCACCAACCGAAAAAAGTTTTAGAAAGCTTAGGATGTGTAGATTCCATTTCTGACAATAAATTCCGTTTCAGATGCATAATTCCGCGATTTCCGTCCGTTTTCTGCGATCGCGGATTTTCAGTCCCTCTAGTTTCTGGCCTATGAAATGATGGAGGAAAATGAGAACGAACGCAAAGTAGATAGCAGCCAACTTCACGCGATTTTTTAGGTAACTTAACACTCGTGTTGGCCACAATATTTCTCTTAATAAAATCTTGAATTGTTTTTGAAGTCGTATTCAACACAAAGTAAGGTCAAATTATAATTTTAATTTAAGCGAAGATCCAAACTTTTTTCTATATTGACGTCGAGCATAGAGGAGCATGTCATTCTGCTTTCGGTTTCGGCAGCATGGATGCACTTTACATGAAAGAAGGCACTGATGTGTCTGCCATCGATAAAGGTGTAAAAAACAAGTGGAGGTGGGCTTGGCTGTACGAAATGGGTGAAAACGGAAAGCCATTTAGTTCATGGTGCAAAAAACTAAACATTCCAGGCGCTTGCATTTGTGTGGTTTGCCACAAAAAAAAAATGTACGGAAGCAATGGAAAGAGAGTGCAATAAATTGAATATATTAATCCATTAATTAATTGATAATAAAGTTATCAGTTCTAAGTTAACCATTCTCAGAATTTCATCGAAATCCACCCATAACCCCCCCCCGTTAATTTTCAGTCAAATAATTTTTTTTTGCTTTAATCCATGGGGTTGCAAGGAGAAAACCACTGCTCTCCAAAAAGAGCATTGCTGCTTGTCTGCAGTTTGCTAAAGATCACATGGACAAGCCAGAAGGCTATTGGAAAAATGTTTTGTGGACAGAGGAGACCAAAATAGAACTTTTTAGTTTAAATGAGAAGCGTTATGTTTGGAGAAAGGAAAACAGTACATTCCAGCATAAGAACCTTATCCCATCTGTGAAATATGATGGTGGTAGTATCATGGTTTGGCCTTGTTTTGCTGCATCTGGGCCAGGATGGCTTGCCATCATTGATGGAGCAATGACTTCTGAATGATATCAGCAAATTCTAAAGGAAAATATCAGGACATCTGTCCATGAACTGAATCTCAAGAGAAGGTGGGTCATGCAGCAGAACAATGACCCTTAGCACACAAGTCGTTCTACCAAAGAATGGTTAAAGAAGAATAAAGTTAATGTTTTGGAATGGCCAAGTCAAAGTCCTGACCTTAATCCAATCAAAATGTGGAAGGACCTGAAGCGAGCAGTTCATGTGAGGAAACCCACCAACATCCCAGAGTTGAAGCTGTTCTGTATGGAGGAATGGGCTAAAATTCCTTCAAGCCAGTGTGCAGGACTGATCAACAGTTACTGGAAATGTTTAGTTGCAGTTATTGCTGCACAAGGGGGTCACACCAGAAACTGAAAGCAAAGGTTCACATACTTTTGCCCCTCACAGATATGTAATATTGGATCACTTTACTCAATAAATAAATGACCAAGTATAATATTTTTGTCTCATTTGTTTAACTGGGTTCTCTTTATCTAATTTTAAGACTTGTGTGAAAATCTGATGATGTTTTAGGTCATATTTATACAGAAATATAGAAAATTCTAAAAGGTTCACAAACTTTCAAGCACCACTGTAAGTGGGATGGTGCATATTTCTCACCCCTCCTCTCGTGTTTCATTACAGATTAAAAAGACTAGCACTGATAAAGCCAAGAAGGAAAAAAAAATGTCCAAGGAGTTTGCAGCAATGGAAGAGGCTGCTCTGAAAGCATACGAAGAAGATATGAAAAGATTAAAAACAGAAGCAGGTAACCTCACTCTACAGTTTTACCCAATATCAGGAATTTTTTTTTACATTCCTATGTTGCTTTTTCTCCTGAGTTATTCATTCACACTTTTTTTTTTTTTTTGCGGCAGTTTAAATTAGTTTGTGTCTTTTTGCATGTGAACACTGGATTTAATTTTTTTTTTCCTTGATTGTATGTCAGTTTTTGACTGAATGGTGAAGCCATAAAGTTGTGGCAGAAGTTAGGTTATCTGTGTATGTGCACACCTTTTCCATACTGTGTAAAATCCTCAAAGAATTACAGCTTACAACTAATAAATAAATAGGCTCTTTCGGCGTGGTGCAACTGTTGGAAGACGTATCCCTTTTTTGGTGTGGCCGCACTTCAGGAGCTGAGGACGATGATTCTTAGAATGCCATTTTAAGGGATTTATTTATTTATTTATTTATTTATTTAAGCAAGCTCTTTCTTCTGGGTAAGTACTCTCCCAGCACAAGAGGACCCATGAGCAACATGTGTGTACGGTGACTGGTCCAGACATCAGTGTATGCTGACTGGTCGAACACATGAGCCAATGCAGCACCAGAAACTGCCATTTTTATACCCCACTGGCCAAAAGGCCCGAAGGGGGATTATGTCAGTCTGTCCATCCATCTGTCTATCTGTCCGTCCCAGGAAGGGTACTCACCTTCTGAAATCAACTCCTCTCACAATTTTTGGAGGAATTTCATGAAACTTGACAGGATTCTTTGTTATATGTCTGTAATATGCATATTGCAGTTGCATTCAATTCAGTCGCATTTTACCAGAGTTATGGCCCTTGATTACCAAACTTGTACTTCGACAATTTCATGAGGGTGTATTAAGCACTTATAGCATAGATATAGTTGCTAGTGGGGGATATTGCGCTGTCCGAGCACACTTGTTAAATATCCTTGTAAACGTTACCCATGTAAATAACACTCTTAACGTTAAAATTAAAAATAAGGGAAAACAAAGTTTTATTGAGCTTATATGCAACAGAGGAAATGCAACATGATTTTGACATGTCTAAGTGAAATATAAAATCTTTTAATTAAACAATGTGCTCATCTATGTTTTTTATGCCATCACGTAAGAGAAGAGGTTATAAAATAATAATCCACACTGACGTTCGGTAAACGTATTTTAAGCAACAATTTTCCATCATGAATTTGCACTTTATAATGTAAAATAAAGAATTTCATGTTAGCACGTAACACTTCCCGGTTTCCCCATTCTACAGTGCAGTGGGATGATCTGTTTCTATAGAAACCTGCAACCAAAATGCAACACATGAAAGTGGACAAGTTTAAATTCTAATGTTATCAGTTTGCTGTTTTCAAAGCAATGCAAGAACATTGGTGGGCAGAATGCACATTCATACGAAAACAAACGAGTGATGTTGCTCTAGCAACTTTTGGCTGGCATATGTCACTACAGCGTTCCGACTGGCTGTGTGAATGCAAACAGAAAAAAGCCCTTGATTTATGTAGTTCTTTGGGAGGAGCTCCTCACTTGGCAGATCCTCTCAATGAGTCCCTAAAATTGTTAGGTCTGAAAGCACCTGTTCATCTAATTAAACTTGTCTTAGAGCTTAAAATTATATTGGCCCATATAATTCCCCAAGAAAATTAGAAGAATCTCTTAGGAACAAGTTGCAAGTTGATCATGTGGAGCAAAACCATAAGGAAGTGTGGAAGTCTGACTTTGAGTGTGCATCTAGACTGACTACAGTATCATTGCTCATGCAGATATGCGTAATAATCTATATACTAAGTGGCAAAATTTGTTTGTTTGTCTTGAGCTAACGTCGCCATCTCTCGACGGATTTTCACCAAATTTGGCAAGTAGGTCCGGGGATGACCCGAAATTTTGCAGATATAAACAAAATTCATGTCCAGGCCCCAGGGAAGTCCCTGGGGGGCCACAACATCCACCTACCCCCTCCCTCAATGCCTTTCACGTTACATTTATCAACACAAACTCTCGACAGATCTTCACTAAACTTGGCGTGTAGGTACAGGAGATGGCCACAATTTGGCAGAACTCAAATTCCATATTTGAGTCCCCAGTGGGCCTCTGGGTGGTGGATGTTTGGATTTTTGTTTGTCTTGGGTTAACGTCCCCATTTCTCGATGGATCGTCACCAAATTTGACATGGAAGTCTGGGGGCAACCCAGAATTTTGCAAAACCTGGGCAACACTGGGTAACCTGCTAGTGCAGTGATAAAGTGGAAGTTTTGTATTCCCATATGACTCAATTTGATTGTTCTATAATGTTATTAAAACTAAAAGGTAAATAAAAATGGTTTCTCCCAGTGAAAAAATACTATCTGTTTTATTGGACTTAGGAACTTCTGTTCAGGCTCAAAAATTTGAGGTTGAAGATACTGCAGAACCTGATAGCAAGAGTGAGTCTGGTGACTGGGTGCAGGGAACAACAGACAATGGACAAATTTACTATTACAACACAACAACTGGAGGTCAGTTTCTGCTTGTTTTATTGCATACAGTGCTACCAAAACAAGTCAAAAGTTGTGAAATTTACTATATGACCTGCATTGTCATTGATTTTTAGAGTCTCAGTGGGAAAAACCAGAAGGGTTTCAAGGTCCGAGTGAGTCATCAGCTGCAGACCAAACTGAGGTGAGTATTCCTTATTTTATCCAATTGTGAAAGCTTGATAAATCTTTCAAAGTTTAATAAAATGTTAGGTAATTTATAAAGAAATAAGTTACTAATTAATTTTGAAATATCATTCAAAATTAGGATTTACATACTGGCCACTTTTTTTTCTCTCTCTTCTCCTTTTGAAACAGACAGGGAATGTATGGATGGAAGCTATGAGCCCAGAGGGATATGTGTACTACTATAACACAGAGACTGGAGGTGAGTTCACATTTACGCAAGATATCATCTTGGACCCCTGATAGTTTTCATGCATCTTTAGTCTCAAGATTTTATCTGGATAATGACCATTTTCATAAAATTGCAGCTACTTTTAACCAATAACTGCACCCAAGACAGATTTTAAGCCAGTTAATATCTGATTGCTTAAACCACTTAAGGAGGGCTGATGTGAATTTTAGCCAAACTTAATACACACACATGCAATAGAGGTAAGGCGAAAGGCAGTCAAAAACCACCGTGAGACACAGGGAACAACACATATACTTCAAAGTTTCAGAGTTACCGGAGTCCTTATATCCGTGCCATGATTGCGCTCTGATCAGGGACAGGTGCAAGGGCATTTCTAGCTATTGCAAAGACCAGGGGCTAAGTCATGTTTTCCTGGCGCTTGTATTTTTTTTAAGAGAGCTTGACATAGATAGGTTGGGGAGGTTGTATCTAACTTTACAAGAAATATCACCCACACGCACACTCAAAGGCTGTGCCATCTTTATTACTGATTTTTGCACTGCTCTTTTTAAATTTATATAATTTAAACTTATTCTGTCTCATTATTAAGTTATCAACACCTATAATGTCTCAGGAAACTGAGACACGTGCCAAATGACTATTTAATATCATGAGTAAAATTTATTAGTTTAATAAAAAATATAATTTCTCACTCGCATATCTCTCCTTTAGGACCACAAGGACAAATTCTAAGATACATTATTATGTTGCAACATTCAAAATCCCAGATGACATCCCGTCTCACAAGACTATGATCATATAAATGTCTTCCAAATTTCTCTCTCTCTCTCACACACACACACACGCACGCACGCACGCACACCATTTCCTCCAATGTATCCAGGCTTAGTTGACTGCAGCAGCTCATTTGTAGTGTCTGGACAACACACATTTATGTTGACATTAATATTGCGTGTCAAAACAAAAGACATTTTAATCCCTCTGTGACTAATATGCTAAAGGCTGGTTATGGTAGGCTGGCTGGTTCTGTGTAGGCTACATGTAGCATTTAAACGCATGATTAAATTATGTCAGTGCAACTATTGGTGTCTACATGAACACAAATTGTTGTTGACCTGTTAAATAAATGTAGTTGTGGTAAATAGACCACCACTGTTGACATTCATGACACCACTCGAACTTTTGAGCTGACCTGGCACACTAATCGTACACACCCTAGACTGTAAATTCAAGATAACCAGGCTACCCTTAGCGGTTTTTGTGTATCAACATAATTTGGTAGGTTATGTTGTTGATACATTCTATATATACACCCACGGTAAATGACTTGCCATCTGTTTTCATCTTGGGGGGGGAAATCCAACAATAGTGGATTGATTTTTTTATTTTTTATTGAAGTTGTCTTCCAACCAGTTCTGAAAGTTCTTCTTCTGTTGGTGGTTACCAAAATTTTGACTGTACACTGTTTCAGCCAGTAGTTTCTATTAAGCTGCTTTTTTTGGGGAGGCGAAAAATACTCAGGGCTAGGCTCAAAAGACCTGGGGCTATAGTCCCAAGTAAAGGGGGCTAACGCCATGCATGGATGTGAAATGTAACCAGACAGCTGCTTTTTTTTTTTGTGTGTGTGTGTGTGTATAAAGTGAAAGTGCAGGCTCACGTCTGTCCACCAGGCACCCAGCAGAGTAACACCATAATAAATGTCATGGTGTTGTTTCTGGCGCATGGCATGTGATATCAAAGAAAGGAATAAATATTTATTCATAACTGTGATATGTATCTCATTATTGGTATCATGTCACAAGACAGTGCAGCAATTTATTGACGTGAAATACACAACACTACATGAATCAGTGGTTAATGTGCTATATAATATTTTTCTATTCTGGTTGATTTTGTGCCCTTGCAAATATTTTGGTCAGACACTCATCGGCAGCTCCGCTTTTAGGCAGTGCCTAAATATCTCTTATCCATCCATGTTTGAGTGTTCACTTTTTCATATTTGTATCTGTGTACTGTGTACAGATTTTGTTTTTCTTTTAAAATAAAATGTCTGTGTGCTGCCAGCTTACTCTCACTGAGGTTCAAGTATCGCGCTCTGAGTACAAATTACATGAGAGGATACGAGACTGTGAGGCCACTTACTCGCCAAATGACTTTCCGAGGCTAGTGGATCTAGTGGATACATCACTTCTAAATTGTTGTAAACAGCCCTAAAGATGCCAGAGTGTCAAGCATTTGGCTATAAAAATAAGCCCGATAATTGCAGCAGTGAACACACGCACACACACATCCAACCTTTGGGAGCCTTTTGCTGCCTAGAAACACTCCAACTGGCTACTTTATTTTTTTAATTAATTAATTTATTTTTTAAACAACATTTAAATCTTCCTTGTATTTGTGACATGCTTTTGTTAGCTTTTCAGTGAACAAAAACAATTTTTTTTTTTTTTTTGGATGGCAAGAATCTCATTGCTATGGCAACGACCATTGTTTACTAGTATCTGTCAGTACTGCATATGCGTTATCTAGCTGAGTGAGGATGTCCATCTGTTGAGCCGTGTATGTTGTTGCCAGTAAAAATCACATGGTTACAGAAAATTTTTGATTAGATCTTTAGAATTAGAAGCCTTTGTCACACATACATTACATCACAGTGAAAGTCTTTCTCTGCATTTAACGCATTTGAAGCAGTAAAGAGAGAGCGAGCACAGTGGCACCTGAGGATTTAGTTAGTAATTTTTTTTTTAATTAGAAGCCTTTAGTTGATGACTCTGTATTACTATGGGAAACGGCATACTAGTTACATCACAAACGGATGTCTGGTTTCAGTGCAAATGGCTGTGCCCAGGTAAGCCTATTTTTAGCAATATCATAACTTTGATAAATTGTTAGTTTTATTTTTAATTTAAACATGCGCGAGGGATGCATCAAGGCACTTGCTGTGATTGGCAAACAGCATTCATTTTTGGGTTCTGCTTGACTTTAAGGAGATAAAAGGTCTGGAGTTGATTCCAAGTATTGAATTTACATTTCATGGGAACTCTCAATATGTATGGAATTAGTTTTGTGCCAAAATGTTCATACAATACTTTTGAAATATCAAACAAAAACGACAAATCAAAATACAAAAAAAAGGTCAATTTTTTTAGACTGGCAAACAAAATTTTCGTGTAATCGTGCAAAATATCAGTCTATTACTCTTCAGAAACCTTTTATTTTTGTTCCGCGTCTTTCTCAGTTTTGTTTGACGTAATTTATTTTGGTTGCGATTCCAGCTTTCTCGTTTGCGCTCCCTGACTTTTTGCTTGCAGTTTTGGCACAAACTTCATGTGTGGGTGGGCTGTCCCATTGGGTAACTTGTGTTTGACTGTCAGCTACGCTCAGCGATTCCCCCGGAAGCTGTTGCAGCCATTTCCTACTCGGATTTTGGCGGACTGTTTGACGAGTGACCGATCCATTGACAGTAAACAAGGATCGAGTGGACTTCAGTGGCGACTATGATATTGAATTAATTCAACAAAGTGTAAGTACGGGACAAATGTGTTGTATGTGTTGCAGTAGTGCACATTATGCAGGTGTTTCGTGGCAAGTCAAATGTTAGACTTGGCTCCACTACCCAATATAATAGCTGTCTTGCTAACGTTAAATACGCCTGCATAATGTGCACTACTGCAACACATACAACACATTTGTCCCATACTTACACTTTGTTGAATTAATTCAATATCATAGTCGCCACTGAAGTCCACTCGATCCTTGTTTACCGTCAATAGATCGGTCACTCGTCAAACAGTCCGCCAGAATCCGAGTAGGAAATGGCCGCAACAGCTTCCGGGAGAATCGCTGAGCGTAGCTGTCAGTCAAACACAAGTTACCCAATGGGAATGCATTCCTGGACAGCCCACCCACACGTGAAGTTTGTGCCAAAACTGCAAGCAAAAAGCTGGAATCGCAACCAAAATAAATTACGTCAAACAAAACTGAGAAAGACGCGGAACAAAAATGAAAGGTTTCTGAAGAGTAAAAGACTGATATTTTGCACGATTACACGAATAATTTGTTTGCCAGTCTAAAAAAAATTGACTTTTTTTTTTGTATTTTGATTTGTTGTTTTTGTTTGATATTTCAAAAGTATTGTATGAACATTTTGGCACAAAATTGATTCCATAAATATGCAGTCCAGAGAAGTTTTGATGCAAGCCATCATTAGGCTGGGGGGGGGACTATGGGAGATAGCAAAAAAATTTAGGAGTAGCCAAATCAACAATTTGGTACGTTCTGAAGTAGAAGGAATGCATGGATGAGCTCAGCAACACCAAAAATCCTGGAAAACCATGGAAACAAAGTGCATGATTGTTAAATTCTGTCCTTGGTGACGAAAACTTCCTTCACCACATTTAGCCAAGTCAAGGCCTATAATTGTCAGTCTATAATCAAGTGCTGCCTTCATGAATATAAATACAGTGGGTTTACCTCAAGATGCAAATCACTTGTAACACTCAAGAACAGAAAGACCAGATCAAACTTTGCTAGAAAACCTGCCCAGTTGTTCAGAACAAGATTCTTTGGACATATGAAACCAAGATTAACTTGTACCAGATTGATGGGAAGAGAAGGAAAGGAAGAGCTCATGATCCAAAGCCTACCACATCATCTGTCAAACATGATGGACATGGGCATGTATGGCTGCCAATGGAACTGGGTCACTGGTGTTTATTGATGCAATTGCTGATGGAAGTAGTTGGATGAATTAAGTTCATAGAGCTATCCTTTCTGCTCAGATTCAATGAAATATTGCAAAACTAATGGAATGGTGTTTTACAGTACAGATGGATAATGACCCAAAACATACCATGAAAGCAACTGAAGAGCTTCTGAAGGCAAAGAAATGGAATGTTCTTAAATAGTTGAATCAGTCAACCAAATTGAGCATACTTTTCAGTTACTGAAGACAAAACCGAAGACGGAAAAATCCACAAAAAGTTCAGTTTTTCTCTCTTTCTTTCTTTTTCTACCAACACACAGATTGTACAATACTTCCTTTCTGTTTAGGACAGTTGTTGAAGCAGGATTATTTTCTCATGTTATTTGCCATTTTCACTTCATTCTCACAGTCATGTTTTCACAGTATTTATTGGTCGCAGGCTGAATGAATATTGTGAATTATATGACCAATAAATATTGTTAAGGCATGAGAATGAAGTGAAAATGGCAAATAACATGAGAAAATATCCTGTTTCAACAATTGTCCTAAATAGAAAGGAAGTATTGTACAACCTTTGTGTTGGTATTATAATAAATAAATAAAGAAAGAAAGAAATAGGAAGGAAGAAGCACTATACGAAAGAGAAAGATTCACTGTATAAGAAACTGAAATATCCATAAAAATAATTACAGTAATAAAAGAGCCATTCAAAAAAAAGGATCAGAGACTGGACTGGGAAGAAAATAAAACGGAGAAGGGGAGTGCGATAAAGATATGTAAGAAATGGGATTAAAGTGGAGAAAATAAGAGATAATGAAAGGAAAATAAGTTGGGACATATAGTGGTGCTTGAAAGTTTGTGAACCCTTTAGAATTTTCTATATTTTTGCATAAATATGACCTAAAACATCAGATTTTCACACAAGTCCTAAAAGTAGATAAAGAGAACCCAGTTAAACAAATGAGACAAAAATATTATACTTGGTCATTTATTTATTTAGGAAAATGATCCAATATTACATATCTGTGAGTGGTAAAAGTATGTGAACCTCTAGGTATTAGCAGTTAATTTGAAGGTGAAATTAGAGTCAGGTGTTTTCGATCAATGGGAATGACAATCAGGTGTGGGTGGGCACCCTGTTTTATTTAAAGAACAGGAATCTATCAAAGTCTGATCTTCACAACACATGTTTGTGGAAGTGTATCATAGCACAAACAAAGGAGATTTCTGAGGAGCTCAGAAAAAGTGTTGTTGATGCTCATCAGGCTGGAAAAGGTTACAAAACCATCTCTAAAGAGTTTGGACTCCACCAATCCACAGACAGACAGATTGTGTACAAATGGAGGAAATTCAAGACCATTGTTACCCTTCCCAGGAGTGGTTGACCAACAAAGATCACTCCAAGAGCAAGGTGTGTAATAGTCGGTGAGGTCACAAAGGACCCCAGGGTAACTTCTAAGCAACTGAAGGCCTCTCTCACATTGGCTAATGTTCATGAGTCCACCATCAGGAGAACACTGAACAACAATGGTGTGCATGGCAGGGTTGCAAGGAGAAAGCCACTGCTCTCCAAAAAGAGCATTGCTGCTTGTCTGCAGTTTGCTAAAGATCACATGGACAAGCCAGAAGGCTATTGGAAAAATGTTTTGTGGACAGAGGAGACCAAAATAGAACTTTTTAGTTTAAATGAGAAGCGTTATGTTTGGAGAAAGGAAAACAGTACATTCCAGCATAAGAACCTTATCCCATCTGTGAAATATGATGGTGGTAGTATCATGGTTTGGCCCTGTTTTTGCTGCATCTTGGCCAGGATGGCTTGCCATCATTGATGGAGCAATGACTTCTGAATGATATCAGCAAATTCTAAAGGAAAATATCAGGACATCTGTCCATGAACTGAATCTCAAGAGAAGGTGGGTCATGCAGCAGAACAATGACCCTTAGCACACAAGTCGTTCTACCAAAGAATGGTTAAAGAAGAATAAAATTAATGTTTTGGAATGGCCAAGTCAAAGTCCTGACCTTCATCCAATTGAAATGTTGTGGAAGGACCTGAAGTTAGTTTTGATTTTCCAGTTCCACCAGATCTTGTAGATCACTGTACAAGTAGCAGTTACGTTTACTTGGATCATGACTTTAATTAAAAAAAAAGAGAAAAAAAACCCTCTTCATCAACATCTTCAGTTTCACTTCTTTCTTCTTCTCTTTCTGGCTCTTCTGTCCTACTCTCATTCTTGCAGAAATTTCTTATCTGATTTTAGAGTTAGGCAGTTATCACACTGAAAAGAGGAAAGAGGTGTACTTGATGACAGTAGCTGTCTTGTAAAGTCTGGAGTGAGAGTTGCAAAAATACTTGAATGAGTGGAGTTGTAAAAATATATTTTATAGTTGCAGAGATACGGTGATTTTAGTAAAAAATCAATAATGGTAATTGCATGCTGACACCCCCCCCCCCCCCCCCCCCCCAATCTCTACCTAACGTTTTAGCACAAAATAGAAAGGGTCTACATGGTCCTAATTGGTACTGTTAGAACCAGATAAGGTTGTAATTTTATGAGCAACTTAGTTTTGGAGGTTAACCCTAACCAGGGTTCGAATTACGAGTTCATCTTTGTGGGGGTCTCTCTCTCTTTTTATGCCTCCGCCACTGTAAGGTGCAGGAGGCATTATGTTTTCGGGTTGTCCGTGCGTCCGTCCCGAAACCTTGCGAACGCGATATCTCAAAGGCTAATGAAAGGAATTTCACCAAACTTTCACCATTTGTGCGCTTTGGGACAAACATGAACTGATTAGATTTTGAGATCAAAAGGTCTAAGGTCAAGGTCACTGTGAGGTCAGATGTCTGTCCGAAAACCTTGTGAACACAATATCTCCAAGGCAGATGAAAGGAATTTCACCAAACTTTCACCATTTGTGCATTTGGGGACAAAGATAAACTGATTAGATTGAGGTCAAAAGGTCTAAGGTCAAGGTCACTGTAAGGTCAAATGTTTGTCCGAAAACCTTGTCAACACAGTATCGCCAAGGCTACTACAAATAATTTCACCAGGTCAAGATTACTGTGAGGTCAAATGTCCATCCCCAAATCACAACTTAATAAGGCGTGTAGTCTACCGGGCGGAGGCATCCCCATCGACGCCATTGGCGTCGAGTTCTATCTATCTATCTATCTATTTTTTTTTTTTTTTTATAAAGGGAATAGTGCATGGGTGCAGTGAGTAAATATATAAATAAATAGCCTAACTGGTGCACTTTCCGTGAGTGAGAGGCTATGTGGTTCGTTAGGCTATACTTGCAAACACACAGAGTAGCCTAACATATTGTTTTTGCTATTTTCCTATAGCCTACACTGTAAACAGAGGGCGAATGCATTCTGCTAGTAGAAAGTAAACGCCTTTCTCTTACCATCACACAGGCAAAATAGACCAAAGTAGTCTGTTTTCAGCAGGCTGTGGTCGTGATATTTTTCATGAAAACTTAACCAATGAATGAAACCAAGGTTAAGTGGTTCTTCTTCTGAAAGGATTAATGTGTGTGTTTTTAGTGTTTGCGAGCACTCAAAAGGATAGTTTGCGCTCATAGTGGCGTGGTGGTGCTGCATTCATGAGAGTATGCACCTAGCTGTAATGCATTCTTCTGGAAAACATGTTTATTCTTAGATTAGATAAAACTTTATTGATCCCTTTGGGAGGGTTCCCTCAGGGAAATTAAGATTCCAGCAGCATCATTACAGATAAACAGAAAAAAAGAAATAGAGAAAAACTTCTAGATAAATTAAGTATTTACATCTACAAATATAAAAAGAATAAGATGTGGGGAAGAGAGGAAGGGGGGAGAGAGAGGAGGGGGAAAAAAGGGAAAGGGAGGCAGCAGGAGAGATATTGCACATTATATTGCACATTGTCCGGTATTGCTTATTGTTAGGCTAGGCTACTGCTCCTTCCCGTCCTCTGTCCTCCTGTTAAAGAGACTCCCACAGATATGATTTTACTGCTCTCATGAGAGCCAGTCCTCACTCTTATGGGAGCTCAGCTCCCACGTAATTCGAACTGTGACCCTAACAAATTCATGGCTACTGCATGCTTGCTGCACACAATGCATATGATGCAACCCGTCACCCGCTTCTGCTGGCTCCAGCGCTGAAAGTGAAAGTAAGTGCCTAACACAAGCTTGACACTTACTGTGTGGTGAGCGCTTTGGGATGGCACTTCTGACTTTTGTTTCCAGATCGTAGGAACTGCTCCACGTACTAGACATTGCTCAAATCCTTCTATGTCAATTTGCCTCACAAATTTATCTTTTCCAAAATGTATAGTGCAGACACCAAACCGTCCCGTCCGCTTAAAGTTACCTCTCTTTATCTGTGCAAATCGAACCCATTCATTCTGGAAGTGTCCTGCTGACTTTGGGCTAATAGATTGAAATGTTTGTTTGTTTGTTTATTATCTCTGCTACACTTGAACAGCCTTGAATGACACGCCTCTTGGGATACATGCTTTGGTTTTAATTTTGTTTTGGAATTTAAAAAAAATCGTTAAAAACATGCTATACTTTACAAAGCAGACAAAACCGGAAATGCCGCAAACTTTCAAGTGTTGCACGTATGATGTCGCTTCCTTTGAATTAACACTAACTTACCAGGAATGCATTTGTGTAATGGCGGACTCAAAGAGCCAAACTTTACCGGCTAAATAGAACATGTTCCCGGTCTGGTATTAAAATACAATTTAGACAGTAAACTATTTAACATGTCTAGTTTTATAAGGTATAATTTTCAGGGGTAATGTCATTTTTCATAAGACTAGAACTTTAAGGAGTATGTGAGTAAGTGAAACTGGTGAGTTACCATATCTGACTGACTTATCATGATTGTTTTGGTTTAATCCTGATGGTGTGAATGAACTGTCTTGGTTGCTGATGAATTGAGTTATAATGGAGCATTGGCTTTGCATGCTGCTGATAAAGTAATGTTGGAACTAAACTGTTGTTTATGGGTTTATTTATTAATAATACACATGCTGACTCATACAAGTGGTTTATCTTTTGTGGTGTAAAGCAGGTACTGAATTGGTTCATTTACACACAGTGGGGCTAAAAAGTATTTAGTCAGTCACCAATTGTGCAAGTTCTCCCACTTAAAAAGATGAGAGAGGCCTGTAATTTTCATCACAGGTATACCTCAACTATGAGAGACAAAATGAGAAAAAAAATCCAGAAAATCATGTCTGATTTTTAAAGAATTTATTTGCAAATTATGGTGGAAAATAAGTATTTGGTCAATCACAAAAGTTCATCTCAATACTTTGTTATATACCCTTTGTTGGCAATGACAGAGGTCAAACGTTTTCTCTAAGTCTTCACAAGGTTTTCTCACACTGTTGCTGGTATTTTGGCCCATTCCTCCATGCAGATCTCTTCTAGAGCAGTGATGTTTTGGGGCTGTCGCTGGGCAAAATGGACTTTCAACTCCCTCCAAAGATTTTCTATGGGGTTGAGATCTGGAGACTGGCTAGGCCACTCCAGGACCTTGAAATGCTTCTTACGAAGCCACTCCTTCATTGCACGGGCGGCGTGTTTGGGGATCATTGTCATGCTGAAAGACCCAGCCACGTTTCATCTTCAATGTCCTTGATGATGGAAGGAGGCTTTCACTCAAAATCTCACGATACATGGCCCCATTCATTCTTTCCTTTACATGGATCAGTCGTCCTGGTCCCTTTGCAGAAAAACAGCCCCAAAGCATGATGTTTCCACCCCCATGCTTCACAGTAGGTATGGTGTTCTTTGGATGCAACTCAGCATTCTTTCTCCTCCAAACATGACAAGTTGAGTTTTTACCAAAAAGTTCTATTTTAGTTTCATCTGACCATATGACATTCTCCCAATCCTCTTCTGGATCATCCAAATGCTCTCTAGCAAACTTCAGACGGGCCTGGACATGTACTGGCTTAAGCAGGGGGACACATCTGGCACTGCAGGATTTGAGTCCCTGGCGGTGTAGTGTGTTACTGATGGTAGCCTTTGTTACTTTGGTCCCAGCTCTCTGCAGGTCATTCACTAGGTCCCCCCGTGTGGTTCTGGGATTTTTGCTCACCGTTCTTGTGATCATTTTGACCCCACGGGGTGAGATCTTGTGTGGAGCCCCAGATCGAGGGAGATTATCAGTGGTCTTGTATGCCTTCCATTTTCTAATAATTGCTCCCACAGTTGATTTCTTCACGCCAAGCTGCTTACCTATTGCAGATTCAGTCTTCCCAGCCTGGTGCAGGTCTACAATTTTGTTTCTGGTGTCCTTTGACAGCTCTTTGGTCTTGGCCATAGTGGAGTTTGGAGTGTGACTGTTTGAGGTTGTGGACAGGTGTCTTTTATACTGATAAGGAGTTCAAACAGGTGCCATTAATACAGGTAATGAGTGGAGGACAGAGGAGCCTCTTAAAGAAGTTGTTACAGGTCTGTGAGAGCCAGAAATCTTGCTTGTTTGTAGGTGACCAAATACTTATTTTACTGAGGAATTTACCAATTAATTCATTAAAAATCCTACAATGTGATTTCCTGGATTCTTTCCCCCCATTCTGTCTCTCATAGTTGAAGTGTACCTACGATGAAAATTACAGGCCTCTCTCATCTTTTTAAGTGGGAGAACTTGCACAATTGGTGGCTGACTAAATACTTTTTTGCCCCACTGTACATGCACAAGGGGTAATTTTCACTTGATTTTTGTAGCCACTTAAAGGATCTGCCAAGTTTATTTGTATAGCGCGTTTAACAATAGACATTGTCGCAAAGCAGCTTGACAGAAAATTAAAGGCTTTAAACATAAGCTAATTTTATCCCTAATTTATCCTCATTGAGCCAGCCTGTGGTGACAGTGGCAAGGAAAATCTCCCTCAGACGACATAAGGAAGAAAACTGAAAAGTAACCAGACTCCAAAGGGAACCCATCCTCATTTGGGTGATGACAGACAGCATGATTTTACATAATTCACTTCTATAACTGTGTCCTATAGAGTCACAAAATATAACTGTGAAACCAGGAAATTCATAATAGTTTTAACATGAAGTCTGTTTTGTTGAAGTTATAAACTGTTCATTGATGGAAACTTTAGTGCAAAACTGTTCACAACAACTGCAGTCCTAAAGTTAGCAAGTCAACTGTAGTCCTCATGCATAAATGTATTACTGTAAGTGTCCAGGGTCATCTTCCAAGTGTGACTTTTGACTGTCCATATGGGACTGTGCTCCACAGGAGCAGTGTGACTCCAGCCAGATATAGGGCATCAGGCTGGATCGGACAGGTCCGAGGAGCAGAAGAGGTCAGCATCTTACTGGTGTCTCAATATCGATATGTAACTCAGAGGGACAGAGAGAGAGAAAACATAGGTTGTTAGGTATGCCCAATGTCACCTAATGACTAAAAGCAGAATACATTTTGCACTGAGTGCAAGCAGGGACTCCGGTAAGAATAAATATGACAGCATAACTAAAAGGGGAGAGCCAGAAGGTAACACAGACATGAGGGTGCCCTGAGACATAAAGCATCAAGCCACTATACCATTAACAAACCCAAGTGAGTGGGAGGATGACACCATCTATAGTGCCTGCACCAAGTGTGGCGGGTCATAAAGGACCAGAAGTTTGTTAAGGTACTTGCTGCAAGACCATTCAGTTCTTTAAAGGCAATAGTAGTATTTAATCATCAATACGAAATATGATTGGGAGTCAGTGCAATGTGGATAAGATAGGGGTGATGTGGTCATATTTTCTAGTTCTAGTAAGGACTCTTGCTGCTGCATTTTGAACTGGAGGTTGTTTATGCTCTTATTGGAACACCCAGACAGTAAGGCATTACAATAATCCAACCTGGAGGTAACAAAGGCTTGAACTAGTTTTTCTGTGTCATGTAGTGAGATTACATTTCTTATCTTAGCAATATTTCTGAGATGAAAGAAAGCTATCCGGGTAATGTTATCGATATGAGTTTCAAATGAAAGACTGGAGTCAATGATCACACCGAGGTCTTTTACTGCTGCACATGAAGTTAATAAGCATCCAGTGTCTAATGTCCTTTACACATTCCTCAATTCTATTAAGCTGGTGTCTCTCATCTGGCTTTGCAGAAACATACTACTGTGTGTCATCAGCATAACAGTGGAAGCTAATACCATGCTTACGATATAGCATAACAGTGGAAACTAATACCATGCTTACGATATATATATAAAATGTGTGTGTGTGTGTGTGTGTGTGTGTGTACACAAAGAAAAAAGTAGTGGGCCTAAGACAGAACCTTGTGGAACACCAAACTTTACCTCAATATGTCTGGAAAAATCACCATTTACATCAACAAACTGATAGTGATCAGTTAAATGAGACCTGAGCCAAGAGAGGGCCGTTCCCTTAACTCCCACAACATTTTCTATCCTATCCAGGAGAATGGAATGATCAGTGGTGTCAAAGGCTGCATTAAGGTCAAGCAATACAAGCAGGGAGACACAGCCCTGATCAGACGCCAACAGTTGGTTGTTTACTACTTTAACCAGTGCTGTCTCTGTGCTATGATGAGGTCTAAATCCTGACTGATACATTTCATGGATGTTATTCCTATGTAGATATGAGCATGACTGCTGTGCCACAGCTTTTTCTAGGATCTTGGAGATAAGGGGGTTGTTTGATATTGGCCTATATAATTGGACAGCTGGCAGGGGTAAAGGTCAGGTTTTTTTAAATCAGGCATTTGATAACTGCTAGTTTAAAGGATTTGGATACATAGCCAATTCTAAGGGAAGAGTTTATTGTTTTTAGAAGTAGTTCATTTGCTTCTGGTATTACTGTATCTATTTAAAGAGGCATGTAGGTAAGGGATCTAGTACACATGTTGAAGATTTTGATGTGGAGATTAACGAAATTAGTTTTATTTCTCTAAGGGGAGTAGAACATTCTAATTGCTGATCTGAAAGTTATATTGTTAACTACAGGGTTACTTAAACTGTCTGGCCTTAAATTTAGTAGTTTGAATTTTTTGTCAAATATTTTTAATTTTGTCATTGAAAAAAATCATGAAGTCGTTGCTACTACATATTGCAGGTGTGCATGTGTCTATAGTGGTCTTTTTCCTAGTTAATTTTGCTCCAGTATTAAATAGGAATCTAGGATTATTTTTATTATCCTCTATTAGGGTGGAGAGATGTTGATCTAGCAGCACTAACAGCTTTTCTATACTTCATGAAGCTCTCCTTCCATGCTAATTTGAACGCTACCAATTTTGTTTGATGCCGTTTATGTTGTAATTTTCGAGAGGTCTGTTTTAAAGTGCTAGTGTAATTGCTACACCAGGGTGGTAATTTTTTCTCTCTAATCAAACATCCATCCATCCATCCATTATCTGTAGCCGCTTATCCTGTACAGGGTCACAGGCAAGCTAGAGCCTATCCCAGCTGACTATGGGTGAGAGGCGGGGTACACCCTGGACAAGTCACCAGGTCATTGCAGGGCTGACACATAGAGACAAACAACCATTCACACTCGCATTCACATCTACGGTCAATTTAGAGCCACCAATCAGCCTAACCTTCATGTCTTTGGACTGTGGGGGAAACTGGAGCACCCGGAGGAAACCCATGCGGACATGGGGAGAACATGCAAACTCCACACAGGAAAGCCCCCGTCGGCTGCTGGGCTTGAGACCTTGCTGTGAGGTGACAGTGCTCACCTCTGTGCCGCCTTCTCTCTAATCATTTTTCTTTTAAGTGGCACTACATGATCTAAAGTATAGCAGAACGTTGACTCTAAGCATTCAGTTGCCTGATCAAATTCTGTGGGGGCTGGCAGTGATCCAATCAAAGTTGAGATTATTGAAAACCCCCTGTGCAGTAGTTGGCGTGAATATCCGTTTAATACAGTAGCGTGGTGAGGTGCATATATTATTGCTCAGACATATTTTGAATAAGATGATGTAATGATCTGAGGTTACTTCAGACTGTGGAAGTACGACTATATTTTCTATATTTAATCCGAATGTTAGTATTAGATTGAGAGTGTGACCACTATTGTGGGTAGGTCCTATGACGTTCCGATTAATCCCTACTGAATCTAAAATGGA
Organism: Neoarius graeffei; assembly: GCF_027579695.1. NCBI lineage: Eukaryota > Metazoa > Chordata > Actinopteri > Siluriformes > Ariidae > Neoarius > Neoarius graeffei. The sequence continues at coordinate 37,928,567 of NC_083572.1, forward strand.
CACGAACAGTGATTTCAGAGGATCTTCTGGGTTATCGAAGTGAATATTAAAATCTCCGACAACTAAAGTTTTGTCTAAGGAAATAACGTCTGAGATAAAAGCTGCAAATTCGGAAAGAAACTCAGAATATGGCCCCGGGGGCCTGTAAATAGTAAGTAATGGCTGGGTAGACTTATTTTTCGAGGCTACATACATTATACGAGTATGAATAACTTCAAACGTATTGAATTTATAGCCAAGTTTTTGTGTTACGCCTAGATAATCATGATGGATAACTACGACGCCTCCTCCTCTGCCAGTTAGACGAGGCTGGTATAACTGTATCCAGGAGCACTAGCGTCATTTAATGCTATATATTCATTTGGCTTAATCCATGTTTCTGTTAAACACAGTACATTAAATTCCTGATCAGTAATAAGTTCGTTAATAATTGGCGCTTTAGATGCAAGACATCTAATATTAGAGTCCTACCTTTAGATCAAAGGTGCTGGTGGTGGCTGTACAGTCAGTATGATCCAATTTTATATTAATTAGGTTACTAGACCAAACACTCTGAGTATTTCTACTTTTTTGTTTAGCTCGGGGAACAGACACAGTCTTGATGTAGTGGACGCTGAGCGACTACTCTGTGCAGCTAGCAGACTGTCTACATCTGCTCCCTGGCCTTGGCTCCAGATTGTCAGAAGTTAATTAGGCCTGTTCTGAGACTGTGAGCTATGCTACAAGAAATGAGAGCAGCACCTTCCTGAGTGGGATGGATACCATCCTGGCTTAAAAGGCCAACAGTGCCCTCAAAATTAGTCCAATTATCTATGAAGCCCACATTGTTTTCAGAGCACTACTTCGACAGCCAGCAGTTCAGCGACCATAACCTGCTCTAAGCTACATTGCCATGCCACATTGGAATGGGACCAGAGCATACTACATCATCAGACATCGCCTTCACTAATTTAATTTGTGTGGATGCATGTGTGCTCCCCCCCTTTATTTATTTATTTAAAATTCATGAGCCAACCTATGCAATACTCCTCCTAGGTAAACCTGAATTTATTTGGAAATTTTTCCACTGCCTGGCACCCTAGTTACAAAAAGAAAGCATTGCAATGGGTTTCATACTTCAGGTGGTCTTTGACTGCAAAGAATTTGCATCCAAGCATTATAAATGATGTTTGTGTTTATAACTGTTTGTCCAATTGCTTTTGAGCCTGTGAAAATGAAGGGACTGTAATAAATGGCTGTAATTCCTAAATGGTTAATGTGATATTTTTGTTAAACCCCTTAAATTAAAGTCTACACTTCAATCACATTTTGGTTTTTGTTTTTTTGCCTCCCATTCCAAATCAATTGTGGTGGGGTATAGAGGCAAAAGTACAAAAAATTGTCACTGTCTGAATACTTGGACCTGACTGTATACATAACCTTTCATGTAAAACTACTATACAAGTCTTGTCTGCAGTAGTTTTATTATGTCTACATGTATGATTTTAATAATACAAACATTTCCAACACCAAAAATGTTTGTCAAAAGACAGAGATGTCTGTAATTTTCTCTATTTTCAGAGTCTACATGGGAAAAACCATCTGCATGTTCTTCTGAAGTGGAAAGCCCATCTGAAAAAAATGTGGAACATGAGGTTCAACTTGTATCTCAGGCAGAATCCCTCTCTGGCAAAGAGGCTCCAAATTCCAAACAGTCCCGAGCCCCAAAAATTAGCTTTCGGGTAAGAGACTATAATTAGGTGTACATATGTTCACTGGACTCATTGTGTTTAGAAGCATCTTACAGTACCAGTCAAAAATTTGAATGCACCTGCTCATTCATATATTTTTTCCCTACATTTTGACCATTTTCTGCATTGCAGAACAATATTGAATATTTCAAAACTGTGAAATAACGAAAATGTTTAACAAGTATTCCATGAAATCGAGTCATACATGAGCTGATAGCTGATGAGGCGTGTAGTGCCAAGTCGGCTATCGTCGGCTGTCCATCGCTAGCGATGATGACTGCTTCATTAGGATACGCAAAAACGCAGTTGGGCCGCAAGGCCCACACCAGAGCGCACCAGACTTATTTGCCTTTCCTAATGAAGCACCTTGCACAGTAAAGTAAGACAAACGATGTCATGCCCCCGTTGTGTTGTCTCTCTGGACCTCCAGACCTGATGCCAAGTGGTACACAAAAGTGCCACAGACCTGACTGGTATGGAAGTTACCCCGCAGTGACAACTGACTTGTTGAGCGATGCCATCCGTTGGCCATTTGAGTGGCTCTTCTGCATGCCATCTGGTAGTGTGCCATTGACCCTGTTGGGTTCATCTGCCACATTGCACTGAAAAGTGCTGCCAGTGCCTTATTGATGTACCAATAAGGGGAACAGCATCCAGTTAACCCATAGCTGGAACCCAGGCAGGTGCTACCACTCTGGGTCAGAGCGGACCTGGGAGCAATGGTGATTAAGGGGTAACTCCACTTTCCCCAATACTCAAGTCCTCCTGGACCTGAGATTCACCACTGGTTGCAGTTTAAAGTCATACCCAGGACTAGGAATGATAGTCAAATGCATTACAGATAGAAATAGAGAATAGAATAGGATGGAGTAGGATAACTTAGGAGAGAATAGAATATGACACGATATATTCATATAGACCATGGAGAATAGAGTGCATGTGCACAGAACAGAAGAGAGTATGACAAAAAATAATACCGAATAGGATAGACATTAGGGCAATATAATAGAATATATTATAAGAGAACAGAAGGGAATATGATCGAATAGAAAGCATTTTGAAGATGTAGAAAAGAATATGACAAAATGCTACACACATTCTTTTTAGTTTGTAGAAAATAATAGACGATCATGACCGTACAACAGAATAGATTAAAAGAAGGAAAAAGGGAATATAACAGAATAGAAAGCATCACGAAGACACAAGTCGGCTATAAGCCATGTACGACGAGATTGAGTAGAATGATTTTTATTATATCCACATTCACTGGATTTTGAGAAACAGCATTTTTATTTTTTGCAAATTTGATAAATAAAAACTTTATACAAAACATCTGACAAAATCATTTCTGCTTAGGCGGACTTCTTAAAAACCTATCGATGCCTGCAGAAATTGACTTTAGAGGGTTTTTTTTTTGTACAAAGTGCCATCTTGCTGCCGTGCCAAGGTATAGAATAGCTTTAGACATTTAATTCTTCCTTGGACATTTCAGTTATGTAATTTTCAAACTACTTTGAGCTTTCGAACCAGTCTAAATAAATTCAACAAATTTTAATGCTTAAAGATGAAGAATGTAAACAAACTGGTGAAATGGCAGTAGCAATTTGTGAAAAATGCTGTATTAATAATTCTTGAAAAATAAAAGATGCATTCTTCCCATCAAATACTTTTATTCCATATTTTGTTGCGCTTTTTGTATTATTTAGGGTTTTGTTTTCAAGTAGAGAGTTAATTTTGTCCTCGGTTGCGCACGCTCCGCCATTTTGTTTTTCCTCTCATGGTATATAAGCTGATATCCTAGTAGCAGAGTAGCCAATCAGAGCGTGCAATTGTTCATATCCAGTGAATGTGGATATAATAATTGGAGTTATGTGGTAAACAAAAGTGTTTTTAAAAAAGTTTTAGATTTTTCAAAGTAACCAGTGTTTATCTTGACACTTTGCACACTGGCATTATCTTTGGCATTATCTTAACCAGGTTCATGAGGTAGTCACCTGAAATGCTTTTCAGTTAATAGGTGTGTCTCGTCAAAAGTTAATTTGTGCAGTTTCTTTGCTGCCTTAATTTGAGGCCATCAAACAATAAATAATAAAAATACAGTAATAGCCTTATTTGGCAGCTGTAGTAATGTGTATTATGTCAAGAACTGCTCAGCTAAGTAAAGAGAAACGACAGAACATCATTAAGATATGAAGTGTCTTGAATAAAATTAAAGAAAAACCACTGAATGAGGTGTGTCCAATCTTTTGACTGGTACTATACATATGCACTTATCAGAAGTAATTATTGGGCATAGCTTTTTAGGCAACATTTTTAACAATTACCTTTGAGTTGTGTAGATCATCTTAAATAATTTTAATACAACCCCGATTCCAAAAAAGTTGGGACAAAGTATAAATTGTAAATAAAAACGGAATGCAATAATTTACAAATCTCAAACTGATATTGTATTCACAATAGAACATAGACAACATATCAAATGTCGAAAGTGAGACATTTTGAAATTTCATGCCAAATATTGGCTCATTTGAAATTTCATGACAGCAACACATCTCAAAAAAGTTGGGACAGGGGCAATAAGAGGCTGGAAAAGTTAAAGGTACAAAAAAGGAACAGCTGGAGGACCAAATTGCAACTCATTAGGTCAATTGGCAATAGGTCATTAACATGACGACTGGGGATAAAAAGAGCATCTTGGAGTGGCAGCTGCTCTCAGAAGTAAAGATGGGAAGAGGATCACCAATTCCCCCTAATTCTGCGCCGACAAATAGTGGCGCAATATCAGAAAGGAGTTCGACAGTGTAAAATTGCAAAGAGTTTGAACATATCATCTACAGTGCATAATATCATCAAAAGATTCAGAGAATCTGGAAGAATCTCTGTGCGTAAGGGTCAAGGCCGGAAAACCATACTGGGTGCCCGTGATCTTCGGGCCCTTAGACGGCACTGCATCACATACAGGCATGCTTCTGTATTGGAAATCACAAAATGGGCTCAGGAATATTTCCAGAGAAAATTATCTGTGAGCACAATTCACCATGCCATCCGCCGTTGCCAGCTAAAACTCTATAATTCAAAGAAGAAGCCGTATCTAAACATGATCCAGAAGCGCAGACGTCTTCTCTGGGCCAAGGCTCATTTAAAATGGACTGTGGCAAAGTGGAAAACTGTTCTGTGGTCAGACGAGTCAAAATTTGAAGTTCTTTATGGAAATCAGGGACGCCGTGTCATTCGGACTAAAGAGGAGAAGGATGACCCGAGTTGTTATCAGCGCTCAGTTCAGAAGCCTGCATCTCTGATGGTATGGGGTTGCATTAGTGCGTGTGGCATGGGCAGCTTACACATCTGGAAAGACACCATCAATGCTGAAAGGTATATCCAGGTTCTAGAGCAACATATGCTCCCATCCAGACGACGTCTCTTTCAGGGAAGACCTTGCATTTTCCAACATGACAATGCCAAACCACATACTGCATCAATTACAGCATCATGGCTGCGTAGAAGAAGGGTCCGGGTACTGAACTGGCCAGCCTGCAGTCCAGATCTTTCACCCATAGAAAAGATTTGGCGCATCATAAAACAGAAGATACGACAAAAAAAAACCTAAGACAGTTGAGCAACTAGAATCCTATATTAGACAAGAATGGGCTAACATTCCTATCCCTAAACTTGAGCAACTTGTCTCCTCAGTCCCCAGACGTTTACAGACTGTTGTAAAGAGAAAAGGGGATGTCTCACAGTGGTAAACATGGCCTTGTCCCAACTTTTTTGAGATGTGGTGTTATGAAATTTAAAATCACCTAATTTTTCTCTTTAAATGATACATTTTCTCAGTTTAAACATTTGATATGTCATCTATGTTCTATTCTGAATAAAATATGGAATTTTGAAACTTCCACATCATTGCATTCCATTTTTATTTACAATTTGTACTTTGTCCCAACTTTTTTGGAATCGGGGTTGTATTATAATATTTTCTTCTTGGTCTGCTCCATCTCATCTTGTGGTAGAGAAACGTGAAGCGGCTTTAACTTCTGATCTCCACAAGACCCGATCCTTGGCAGCAGTCCACATTTCCCTCTCATCCAGCATGACCTCGTTGCTTAGAAGTTTGACAACATGTTCCAAGTAGTTTGATTTCTGTCTTCCTCTGCTTCGATGACCATGAGATGGAACATACAGACAGTACTGTTGGATGAGATCACTTTCATTCTTCCTGATTGAGTGACCAACAAAAGACAGCTGCCGATGAATTACTGTCTCTATCAGAGGTCTCGTTCCTGTCTGCTCGTATATATAATTGTTGGTGATGTGCTGATCTTTTGCTGATGTTCAGAATTATTTGGAGACGTTGGGTTTGGAAAACGTTGATCATCTTCTCAAGGGATTCATTGATTTATATACGATTCTGTATTGTATAAGAGGACACTGAGAACAGAAGCGTTAGAGCTTTATTTTGAGGCTGATGTGAGCTTTGGATTGCCAGATGTTTTTGAGCTTCCAAAACGCTGACCATGCTTTAGCCCTATGGTGCTTGAAATTGTGGAGAGTATCATTCACAAAAGCACCAAGGTATTGGAAATCATCAACTACTTTTAGAGTGTTTCCCTCTAGCTTGATGGTAGGTTGGCTGATGGATTTTGCCAAGACTTTTGTTTTCTCCTTGTTGGTAACTCCAACTTCTGTGGCTGCAGATGACAACACATCAAGTTGTTTTTGAGCGTTTTCAACTGTTCTCAAATAAGACAATATTGTCAGCATACTCCATATCCCTGATGATCTTTTCCAGGTGTCTACGAGATTGTTTTTTGTGGGTAATGAAACCCAGAGCTTTGATTTCAGCATTTCGCATTACCCAGTCAATCACTAATATAGAGAGAGGGTGCAAGCACATCACCTTGGAGTATGCCAGCTTTCACCTCAAACTCTTCTGTTAATCATCAATGATTACTGTTGATGTTGTGTTCTCATACAAGATTTTAATTGCTTTAGTGATTGGTTCTGGGATGCCGTAATGTCAGAGGATTTTAAACAGGACCGCCCGATCGATCGAATCAAAGGTCTTCTTGAAGTCAACAAAGACTGCTACTAGAGGCAGATTCTTTCCATCACATCCTTCCAGGATTCTCCTAAGAGTGTGGACATGCTCAATGCATCCTCTACCCGGGCGATAATCTGCTTGGTTGACTCTGTTTCGCATCAAGTTGGTCTCTTATACGGTTCACCAGAAATTTGTTGTAAAGTTTTGCAGCAATGCTCAGTGTTATACCTCTGTAATTTTTTTATCTTGGCTTGATCTCCTTTTTTTGGCAGTGGGACAATGATGTTCTTAGTCCAATCACTCGGTGGTTTTAGACAGTTCTTGATTACATTGACCAGTTTAAGTAGCCTCTCTGATAGAGAATTGCCACTGTATTTGAGCGCTTCAGCGGTGGTGATGTAGTCTAAACCAGGAGCTTTGTAGTTGTTTGATAGCTTTTTCTAGCTCCTCTCTATCAAAATCTCCTATTTTGATGTCTAAATCATGCTCTGCTGATGGAGTTTCACATGTTGAAGTTACTGCAGGAGCGTTTAGCAGGTTGGAAAAGTATTTTCTCCAGTCCTGAATAAGTTCTGATTTGAGAATTGATGACGTCTCCGTTTGGCTTCCTGACTTTACTAGCAGGGCACGATGATATACTGCTGATTTCATTCAAAATTTTCCAAGTATTCCTCAACACTGCTTTCCTGTTAGCTTGTTCCAGTTCTTCTATCTGCTTTTCAATGTATCGCTGTTCGTCATCATGGTAGGACTGTTGTACTTTCTTTGCAAGATCTTTCCAGATTTCTTTAGACACTTGTGTTTTCTTACGATGACGATGCTTTTTAGCAATGTTTGTTTTGGACAAAAGGCGCAACATTGCATCAGACACCCATTTCTTTGTTGCTCACTTTGGAGGGCTGCCAGTTATTCATTGTGCTGTCTCACCGATTACGTCAACCGTATTTTTGTGCAGAGTTTCAGGATCATCACCCTCAGCCAAGGTTTCAAACTGATTCTGGAGCTCAACCTGGTACTGTCGCCGATTTTCAGGATCTTCAACCACTTTTATCCAATCATACTTCTTTCTGTTTGATGGTTTGTGTATAAGCAGCTGTTAATAGTGAAATAGATTCATTTGAAAATTTCAGTGGTCAGTCTGCATAAAAGAATTTGTCCCAAGCTTTAATTTATCTAATGGCCTGGACACATGCTATGCCCTAATAACCAGTTAGAAAATAAGTTTACAGCCATTCTCAAACTATTGGCAGTAATGTCTGCATGCTAACCAGTCTGTGTATTGCACTAACAATAAAAATAGTGTCTATATGATGGTAGACTTTTAGATTAAAAAAGTACATTCTCTCCAGAAAAAAAAGGAAGAAGTAGCAGATCTAACAGGGAATGATGAAAAAGAAGCTCAAATGGAAGACTTGCAAGAAAAAGAAAAAGATGAAGTGAATGTAGAATCATCTGTACCTGCAGAAAAGAAAGAACCCCCTCCAAAGAAACCCAGAAAAGCAAACCCATATGGAGACTGGAAACAGATTCAGGAGGAGAAGGACCCATAGTAAGTACATTGTTGACTTATTTGACAATTTTGCTCTTAAAATATCATCATTGTACATAACTTACCAAATCCATAGAGAGAATATTCTGAAGATGGTATTTGATGTGTCTGGTTGAAAATAAGGCTATAATTAACTCCCGATGTCCATGAAATGTAATATTAAATAACACAGTAATTACCTTTTTATCAATTTTTGTTTGTACTGTTGATTCCATCTGCAGTGAAAATGTGGATTTGCAGCTGCCACAGAAAGAAAGTGAAGGTTCTACATCCACGTCCTCTGATGTTCCCCCAGAACCCAAAACTAAGTTTAAGGAACGCACCATCACTTCTCTGGGAGATGAAAGCAGCTTGGGAGCCATATTCAAAAAGAGAAAGACAGAGAATGGAAAACCCAGGAGCCTTCGGCAAAGAGAGAAGGACAATTGAGAATTTGATAACTTGGTATCGGGTCCCACAAATTTGAATAGACTATAATCGGAGCATAATTTAGACTTTTTTAGATTTTTGTATTTGTTACCTGTTTGTGGTGTACTGGTACACTCGACAACCCCCCCCCCCCCCCCCCCCCCCCCCCAAAAAAAAAGAGTGGCAGAACTTCTATAGGGATATTTGTATATCTTTGTAATTATTTCATCAGTTTTCTTACTCCAGTTGATGAAACCATGGCTAACTATAACATATTGAAATTATAAACGTACTCATTAACTACTGACAGTTCCCACATAGGCTTTTACATATCAAACAGCATCATCACAAATGTCTTGGAAAGAAGTACATTTTAAATAAAAAAAAGAAAAAAGCGTCATTTGTAGGTATGTTTGTACAAGATAAACACAGCCCGTGTGCATATTAATGAATATGTTAGCTACTACTGTTGTAATACCAGTGGCACAACATAATGTCAAATAGCTTGTCATTACATATGTAGTGATGGAAACAGTCATGCTTAAAGCATTTTAAAAAAATTTTCCCCTCTTTGAGCCACTATGTTTAACCTGGAGGCTACAACATGCGCTTTTTTATGCATTCCATTGTTCTGTTCTACACAAGTAGTAAACGTTTCCTGATTTCAGAAATTCGAGAATCATTCATCACTGGTATATTTCATATGTAATGTACCATAATTTAAGTAATTCAGATCTGTACAGTACAAATTCAAGATTATCATTATAACACAAAGCATCAACAGAGATTATGTAATTTGTAACTTGTCAAATCATTTTAAAACCCTGTAATGAAAAATTCAAAACACTTTATTTGTCCCCTAGGGGCAATTTTAAAGGCATGCAGAGAAGTACAGTTAAACACATAATAAAAAACAAAAACATTAAACATAAAAATTATGACAGTGTGCAAGGTGGCAGTATGTGGATAAATAACTGTACAGTGGTACAATATGTATAAATATGATTTAAAAAAAAACAGTACACACAAAAATACCATGTGGTGCAATTTGCTTATGAGGTAGAAGGATCAATAGCAGCAGAGTCTATTTAAAGTGGTATGTGTACAGAGGGGGGGTGGTTGGTGCACATGAAGAAGGGGGAATGGGCTGGAGGGGTGAGTAAAGGGACAAGGATGGCAGAGAGTTGAGGAGCTGAACCGCTCTGGGGACAAAGGTCGCTCTTCTCCTCTGCGTTCGGCAGCTTGGACAACGGAGCCGATGTCCTGAGGGGAGCCACTCAAATGCAGGGAACAGGACATGTGAAGGGTCCTGAAGAATCCTGCCTGCTGAGTTTACTGTCTGCTACTCACAGACAGTGACCTGAGGGGGAGTCCAATAATTTTAGAGCATACCTTGACTGTGCTCTGCAGGCGGTTTTTGTTCTGAAGGCTAAGGGAGTGGAACCAGTAGGTTATGGAAAACGACATTATACTCTCAATGAAGGAGTAGTAGAAAGTAGTAAGAATGTCCTTGCTGATCCCAAAGGACTTAAGCTTCCTCAGGAGGTACTGTCGCTGCTGCCACTTTCTGAGGATCTCCTCTGTGTTGGAGGCAAATCTGAGTTTATTATCAAAGATTGTGCCCAAGTACTTGTACTCCTCAATGATCTCTACCAGCTTCCCATGAATGGTGGTGATGACTGCAGCAGCACTCTGCTGGTTATTAAACGTAACTACCATGTCTTGAGTCTTGCTGGAGTTCGGTTCCAGGCAGGAGTTGTCACACCTTCAAAAAACAAAAAGCCAGCAGTTTCTAAAAATGTTTACTATTCTGTGCCTGAACGGGGCTGGCTCACCCTTCTCAGAATCCCCACCATTTTTGATGCTAGCAATATTCCAAAAATAATCCGCAACAATGCGGCGACCTTAGGCTGCAGATCTTAAATTGTAACATGAAATTGAAGATTTTTTTCCCAAACTATATTTTAAATTCTTTTGACTGAGGCATTCCGTATTTGTATGGCTATTCCAGTGTAATGGACTAGAACCAGCCTCGGTTGTTTCTCGAAAACGTTTTGTTAAAGGCTCCTGTGTGTGATGCACAGATGAAGAAAAAGTTCGAGATGGGCTTTGAAGGGATTGTTAACAGTGAATTTGTGGAGGTTTTGCTGCACAGAGCTAGCAAGTAGCAGTCACATGCTTTCAAAACAAAAACAACGAATTGTAATAAAAAAAAGCTCTAAATAATACAGATTAAGATTGTAATTCACTTAAGAATGTCAAATTAGTCATCAACTGCAATACATCAAATTCAATAGCAAATGATGCAAAGCAGTTAATGCTTAGTTAGTGGAAAATTAATTAAAACAGTCTTATTTTAAAGCTACGTTATTAAGCAAGAAAAGAGAGCCATCATCTACTCTGATACAAAAGTTGGCCTTCTATATATATTTTTTCCAGTTCTGCAAGTGGACAGTCTCACTGTAAGTCTGTTAGCACAACCTGACTCAAAGCAGTTCTTTACCAATTCCAGCACCTAAAGAGATTAAAAATTTGCACATAAATAAACTGTATGAGGAATCAATATATTCCTTTTGCATGGTATGTAAAATATAACCCTCTCAAAAACAACCACATTGATTTTTTTTTTCTCAAAACAAAAATTATAATATGTAGTAACCTGATATTTACATGCTGTGAGTTTCCTCTATTGGCCCAAGGTGCTTTGGTATAACTGTGCTTTTAGGAGTTTTAAGGTTCTGTAGCTGACAGTGTGATTGCTGACAATCTGCTATTGTGTCTGCAACAGAACAGGAACAATTACCTAATGTCAAAAACTAGTACTTTTTGGGGTTGATAATGTCTGTTCCTCTCAGAAATGTGCTGTTTTCCTCTGGCTTTTTTTTTTTCAGGGGAAGGGAAGGTCCCAGACCATGAGACAGACAGACTGGCTAAAAAGACACACTGCTGGCTGCCTTGAGATGTCAAAAGTGTTCCGACATGTAGAGACTGAAATCACTTACTCTCTGACTCATGCATTCTTTACTACATGGACAGTCCTCTTGAAAGCAGTGTATAAATGAGCAGTGAGGGAGAAACTGGACTGGATTTACACAACCCTAATGCTGGGTTATTACAGACCTTATCAACTCTTTGACCTGCTATGTTGTTGTAATTTGATATGTCTAACCCTGCAAAATTACTGTAATTTTTAACTAACAGTAATGATCTGTTGACCTTTGTCTAGATCTTTTTACTATTAATCATTTATAAATAGTTACTCTTGCCTCTATGCAATTTGTTTGGTACTTTCACTTAGTGAGAAAACATGATTCTAAGCTAAGATAGCAACAAATGTGGCAAAAGCATAATGCTTTGCAGACTGCACATTGCATGCCACATAGCACTTACATAACACATTGCAGATTCTCCACAGATTAGGGCTGAATGACTTGGGCTGCTGTTTCAACATCTCATGTTCTGCATGTGCAATATAACAAAATTTGCCAGAGGCATGTTGGTCTAATGTTATGCTAAAAGATTTTTTCTGTTTTGTAGATGACCAAAATTAGTAATGTTTGCAATTTTCCCATCCATCCATCCTTTATACCACTTATCCATCGGCATCACCACGAGCTGGCTGAGTGGTTAGCGTGTCCGCCTCTTGATCGGGAGCTTGCGAGTTCTACTCGTGGTCGGGTCGTACTAAAGACCATCATAAAAATGGTACCTACTGCTGTCTGGCAAGGGACACTGAAATACAGATGCAAGTGGGGAATCAAACTCTTGTGGTTACTAGAGGACTAGCTCCCCACTGTAACCCTAGCTGTCTAGGCGAGAGGCTGAGGGTTATGGAAATGGAGATTGGTGCTGCCCAATGCACCTTCAGGGCCTAGTTAGTACTGGAATGGGAGACTGCCTGGGAAGACCAGGGCATGGCGCGGGAAGGACTTTAGACTTTTAGATCCATCGGCATCACCGGGGAAGCTGGAGCCAACCCCAGCTGACTTCAGGTAAGAGGTGGGGTACACCCTGGGCAGGTTGCCAATCTGTCGCAGGGCTAACACAGAGATGAACCATCATTCACGCCTATGGACCATTTAGAGTAGCCAATTGACCTAACCTGCATGTCTTTGGACTGTGGAGGAAACTGGAGCACCCAGAGGAAACCTGCACAGGCAGAATATGCAAACTTTGGACATTGACAAAGTTATAATTATTTTAGCTGTCTATAACAATATATTGGGGTTGATATTAAATAATGAATAATGAGCTCAAGGTGCAGGTTTTTAGCTTTAAGTCTCACCTATCTGCCTCTTTTGAAGGGACCAAAGGTTCTTGGACACTACCATAATTATAAATTAAATTAAATTGCCATTTTTAATATTTGGTGTCAGTCAAAGACTGCCTGAAGTCTGGAAAACACAGACATCACCAGATGCTGGCTGTCTTCTCTGGTGATGCTCTGCTGGGCTTAAAATTAATTTTGTCAAAGTCCAAATAGTTATGAACCTGACTATATAATGCTACTGTGCATGTTTTTCCTCAAGCATCATAAAAATTGAGCAGCATGATGGCACAGCGGATAACATTGCCGCCTGACAGCTCTATGGCCATCAGTTCAACCCTGTCTGTGGTGTTTCACATTTTCTCCATGTTTACATGGGCTTCCTCCAGGATCTCTCATATCTTCCCACTGTCCAGCTCTACTATATTGCTCATAGATGTGAATCATCATCTTTCAGCTGATCCCATTAGAGGTCGCCACAGTGGTTGTGTGAATGGTGGATTCTCCCATCTTACACCCAGTGTTCCTGGAATTAAGAAAGCCTTCATGGGTTTTTCTGACATAATCCTCCCCAATCTATCTGGGCTTGGGACCAACACTAAGTATGCACTGGCTTGTGCAACCCCAGTGGCTGGGTATTTTACCTAATCTGCATGTCTTTGACCTGTGGGAGGAAACCCACACAGACACGGGGAAAACTCCACACAGAAAGCCCTCTGTCAGCCATGAGGTTTGAACCTAGAACCTTCCTGCTGTGAGGCGACAGTGCTAACCACTGCACCATCACCAGTATTTCCAAGGACAGGCATTTTAATTTTAGGTCCCACCTCTAGCCTCGTTCTAGATCCACAAGTATTCTCAAGATGTCTGCAGGCAGTCTTGTCACCTCTAACAGAGACTTCAGGCTACAAGTCTCCTCTCAGGAAAGGCTTCCATTTGAGAGTGGTTGCCCTCTCAGAGACATGTGCCCAGCAGAGCCAAAGTCCAGATGTGAACCAAATTGAATATCGGTGGAGCTCCACCAGGGAGAACTACAAGTTGACAAAGACTTGATTTGCCATCAGTGAAGAGATCTTAATTTGCCTTACGAAACCTCTCCCAGAACTCGGACATCGTTTCTGGAAAGGCTACCAAAACTTCATTAGATATTCTTCACGCATATTTACAATAAAAAAAAAAAGACATTGAAAAACTGGAAAAGAGTGTGTATGTACAAGAATAATAATATTGGCTTGCTTTTTTTTGTGGTATATCAGATATGTTCCATTCAGCTACCATGATATTGAACAATTTGAAAACAAGTTCAGTATCATGCTAGCTGAATGGAATATAATACCACTCAACGCCAGGCAATATTATTTAAATGTGTCACTCATGTCCGCAACGTATTTTGTTTAACGAATACGTTGTTTAACGAATTTACATTCTTTATACCATATAATTTTTTTTAAATACAAAAAAGTGTGGGCCCCAATGACCCCATTCCCTTAAGTAAGAGATCGTGCACATCAGTACAGATCACTTGCTTTTCCCCTGTGTGAAGCTTGGAATTACAAGTTCAACCCTGTATGAAGTAGAAAATTCTTCTTCTCAAGTAAAACCTTGGTCTGCCAGAATTTGGTTACCAGGTAAATGTAGTTTTGGATCTAAGAGTTCAGAATTTCATACAAGCTCAACATCACTAACCCTCCCACCCCAATCACAAGACAGAAAGGTAATTGCACCAGTTGGGCTGCAGACCATTAACACTTTCACAGTACTGTTTCGTATAATTAGAATATACTTTTTCACATTGTTTGAGGTTCTTGGGACGTTCCAGTAAAATTTTGAAACAATCCATAATACCTGTCCAACATAGGAAATATGCCTTGAACACTGGTGGTATTGTTGCACACACAATTTCATGGTCAGGCTACCTTACCATAAATGATCATTTGCTGTGCATCCGTTCCATCCATTGCCAAAATATTCAGTGTACTGTACTCCCAGCTCAACTAAGAATAAAAGCCAAAAGGTCAAATGCTACATCATTACAAAGTTTTGTGTCATATATATATATATATATATATATACACACACAGTGCTCAGCATAAATGAGTACACCCCCTTTGAAAAGTAACATTTTAAACAATATCTCAATGAACACGAACAATTTCCAAAATGTTGAAAAGACAAAGTTTAATATAACATCTGTTTAACTTGTAACGTGAAAGTAAGGTTAATAATATAAACTTAGATTACACATTTTTCAGTTTTACTCAAATTAGGGTGGTGCAAAAATGAGTACACCCCACAACAAAAACTACTACATCTAATACTTTGTATGGCCTCCATGATTTTTAATGACAGCACCAAGTCTTCTAGGCATGGGATGAACAAGTTGGCGAGATTTTGGAACATCAATCTTTTTCCATTCTTCAACAATGACCTCTTTTAGTGACTGGATGCTGGATGGAGATTGATGCTCAACTTGTCTCTTCAGAATTCCCCAAAGAAAATAATTTCTTTACACCACAAAGGTGAAGGATACAAGAAGATCAGCAAAGCTTTACTTATCAGTCAGAATACTATAGCAAAAGTGGTACAAAAATTTAAGAAAGATGCAACTGCATAGCCTAGTAAACTAGACCCACCCGCCTAGCAGCCAAAAATATTTTTTGCCTAGCGAATGGGTCTAGCCTCGCACCATATAAACAAAAACACCCCAGGCATCAAATCGTGCCCGCCAATCACAACGCAAGGTTTTTGTTTGGATTCTTTGGGTGGGCTTTTGCAGGAGTGACGACAAAGCTGCGCGACGCTGGAGAAAGCACAACAGGAAAGATGGCTACCGCTAGTGACCAGCGCGCGTTTGACTCCGCTTTGGAATCAGTTTTAGAAGAATTAGACTTGGAGTTTTCATTGAAACATGAGATTCCAAAAAAGTTGGGACAAAGTACAAATTGTAAATAAAAATGGAATGCAATGATGTGGAAGTTTCAAAATTCCATATTTTATTCAGAATAGAACATAGATGACATATCAAATGTTTAAACTGAGAAAATGTATCATTTAAAGAGAAAAATTAGGTGATTTTAAATTTCATGACAACAACACATCTCAAAAAAGTTGGGACAAGGCCATGTTTACCACTGTGAGACATCCCCTTTTCTCTTTACAACAGTCTGTGGGACTGAGGAGACAAGTTGCTCAAGTTTAGGGATAGGAATGTTAACCCATTCTTGTCTAATGTAAGATTCTAGTTGCTCAACTGTCTTAGGTCTTTTTTGTCGTATCTTCCGTTTTATGATGCGCCAAATGTTTTCTATGGGTGAAAGATCTGGACTGCAGGCTGGCAAGTTCAGTACCTGGACCCTTCTTCTACGCAGTCATGATGCTGTAATTGATGCAGTATGTGGTTTGGCATTGTTATGTTGGAAAATGCAAGGTCTTCCCTGAAAGAGACGTCGTCTGGATGGGAGCATATGTTGCCCTAGAACCTGGATATACCTTTCAGCATTGATGGTGTCTTTCCAGATGTGTAAGCTTCCCATGCCACACGCACTAATGCAACCCCATACCATCAGAGATGCAGGCTTCTGAACTGAGCGCTGATAACAACTTGGGTCGTCCTTCTCCTCTTTAGTCCGAATGACACGGCGTCCCTGATTTCCATAAAGAACTTCAAATTTTGATTCGTCTGACCACAGAACAGTTTTCCACTTTGCCACAGTCCATTTTAAATGAGCCTTTGCCCAGAGAAGACGTCTGCGCTTCTGGAACATGTTTAGATACGGCTTCTTCTTTGAACTATAGAGTTTTAGCTGACAACGGCGGATGGCACGGTGAATTGTGTTCACAGATAATGTTCTTTGGAAATATTCCTGAGCCCATTTTGTGATTTCCAATACAGAAGCATGCCTGTATGTGATGCAGTGCCGTCTAAGGGCCCGAAGATCACGGGCACCCAGTATAGTTTTCCGGCCTTGACCCTTATGCACAGAGATTCTTCCAGATTCTCTGAATCTTTTGATGATATTATGCACTGTAGATGATGATATGTTCAAACTCTTTGCAATTTTACACTGTCGAACTCCTTTCTGATATTGCTCCACTATTTGTCGGCGCAGAATTAGGGGGATCGGTGATCCTCTTCCCATCTTTACTTCTGAGAGCCGCTGCCACTCCAAGATGCTCTTTTTATACCCAGTCATGTTAATGACCTATTGCCAATTGACCTAATGAGTTGCAATTTGGTCCTCCAGCTGTTCCTTTTTTGTACCTTTAACTTTTCCAGCCTCTTATTGCCCCTGTCCCAACTTTTTTGAGATGTGTTGCTGTCATGAAATTTCAAATGAGCCAATATTTGGCATGAAATTTCAAAATGTCTCACTTTCGACATTTGATATGTTGTCTATGTTCTATTGTGAATACAATATCAGTTTTTGAGATTTGTAAATTATTGCATTCAGTTTTTATTTACAATTTGTACTTTGTCCCAACTTTTTTGGAATCGGGGTTGTGTGTGTGTGTGTGTGTGTGTGTGTGTGTGTGTGTTTATTTATTTATTTATTTTTGGCCACGCATCATGCTGTGATTGTGACAAACAGGCAGCACAACTTTTCGGCATGTTTTTGCCGAGAAATAGCGGTTCCTGTTATTATATATGCGGTGAAGAGCTTTGGTTTCACCGACCGGAAGTGTACCTCAGGTCTCGCATTAACCAAATGCCCGGATGGTCGAATCGGCGACTTTTGGTGAATTTTTTCCCCCCCTTTCCTTTTCCTGCAATACTGTGCCTCACGCGCTTACTGTTCTGTACAAAATATCAACTACTTAATAGCCAGACAGCTAACAATGTCCAGCAAGAAAAAATCCTTCAGGTACACATCAAAACTTTCTACAAGCTTTGCAATTCATCCAGAAAACCAAATATTACCAAGACATTAGCTTAATCGCCAAAAATAATTATATCTCTGCCTGTTAAATGTACCAGAAGTGACCATATCTAACTTTAGGTAGCTTAATTTTTTGAAAGGCAATAAATACTTGCTAGCCGTTAGCTAATAAGTATATAATATTACAGGTTCATTGCAAACTCGCGTGTGATAGAAACCCGAAAAGAACATAAACAATACAGAGCATTTTTTAACATAGTTACTGGGAGACCAAATGGTTTCCCAGTGGCCAGATTTGGTCTCCTAGTCAATGCCAAACCAGTTTCACTGGGAGACCAAATTTTAAACCAAGTTATGTTAGATTCATGCTGAAAGGTAAAACTGAAATGGGATTATGGGAGATGCTTGAATTGCTGGTCCAAATTCATAAGACTGTTTTCTTTGGATTGGAATGTTTAAGAAATATTGAAGTTGGGTTGTCAAGACTGTTCCAATTTCCAAATTATAGACTAAATACACAGTTATTTGATACTATTTTTCACACTGAGCAATAAAGTTGAAGATTTTCTTATTTCTTATTTTTCACTGTTTCTTAAAATGCATAATATTATGAAAGTTGATAAAACAATAACTTAAACTCATAGTGTAATTTTAGTATTTTACCATACTTATGATGAAGTTATGGTAACTTGGCACTGCATTAACTATGTTGATATTATGCTGGCTAGAAAACGAGGATTCGTAATGCGGCAATTTGCATCACAGAATATGCCGCAGCGGTGCAGCCGCATGGACTCTGAGGCCTGTGATTGTATTGCCCAGACCAGTTGGTCTCCTAGTGGAAAATCCTTTAAAAAATGCTCTGTAAACAAATGATTAGATAAAGCACAGATATGCCCTGTAACTTCTACATCTGTTATTTTCATTCTGCAGTTAATCACACTCTCGTTTATTTTGTTTTCTCCTTTGACAGTGAGCAGTTCACACTCTGCAGTGCACTTCTAGATGCGACCCAACAGGGAGAGTCTGAGGCTGCAGAGCTAAAGGAGAAACAGCATATCCTAAACTCAGTTCAGGTTTCAGCAGTTTACCTTTTTACAATACCTTATTTATTTATTTGAATGAAAATCAGTTTCATAGCAATACATTTTTATGTTCTCCAGCAGGGGCGATTTCTCAGAGACAACAAGGGAAGCCGAGCTTCCCCTAAAATTCTCTCCCCAAACTGCGGCGTCTACGACGTTGAATTCTCATTAAAACAATAACTTGCATAACATAATATATGCCCAAGATTGTATTTATGTTCATAACTATCCTGTAACTTATTTGAGTGATGTCTGACGAACTTGCAGTTCGCTACGAGAATCACCTTTGCTGCCAGGCTGTAACCTTTCTTATTTCAATGGGCTCTATGGACTGGCAGCAGTGTTGCCAGATTGGGTGGTTTTAAGTGCATTTTGGCGGGTTTTGAACATATTTTGGGATGGAAAACGTCAGCAGTATCTGGCAACACTGACTGGCAGCCGGGTATCCGTTGCAGTCTACGAGACGGCTCTGAACAGCCAATTTCGGCTAGTTGTTATTGGTTAAAATCAACAAAATCGTCACTTCCAGGGAAGATGGGCTTCTCTGGGACTAAACGAGACAGTGGGAGGGACAAGAAGCCGGGCTGATAAAGGATTATTGGAGGTAGTGTTTGAAAGACATGAGGAGGGCGGTATTTCGGCGAAGAACACGGAAGTATGATCAGTCAGTCCCTAGCGGATGTCGAGAAAGTGTAGTCGTGTGCCAAAGTGCTGTCCGAATTTCTTTTCATATAAACGGTTCTTCTCATTGATGTCTCTGTACATTACTCTGTAAATAAATGTAAATATTACTCGTTGTGCTCCGTTAACTTTCATCCATTCTATCAGTTTGATCATTCGTGAATTCACTCGTTTATTTCATTTGTAGTTCAATCTGGTTGTAGGCTAGCTTGAGCCTTATTGGGATCTGCAGTGCTAGCTGCTAACAGAAATTGGTAAAGTCTCTGGAAAGCACAACCAGCTGGTATGACAGGGTCACAGACCATTTTCTGGAAAAGGAGCGGAGGGCAGAATTTGTGTATAAATAGTGTTCATGTTCATGAATCTGAAGTGTGTATATTGTTCAGTAATGTTAAGAGAATGGTGGGCTCTGTGTTATAGGTTATACCTGGGTATAATATTCAAGGTTCTGTGTGTTGCATAGCCTACCTGGTTATGAATTTCCAGACTGTGTTGCAGAAGATGTTCAAGGATGTGTTGCACAGCTGGGTGTTGTGTTAAAGACTCTGTGTTGCATATCAGGGTATGATGTTCAAGGCTCTTCGTTGAATAGCCAGTGATTTTTGGATGTTTGATATTTTTGATTAAGGATATGAGGCACTAGCCTGGCAAGCCAGACTATAACATGAAATGTACAAGCAAAAATACTTTCTGCCACTAGGTAGGGTTGTCTAGTTCACTATGCTAATGGGGCACACCTTTCTATGCTTTGATATCCAGCCTACAGGTTTTACGATGAATGTGTAAAATGGGCTTCCCCTGTTTTAAAAACCAGCAGCCGCCACTGTTCTCCAGTATTACATTTGAGAATGATGGCATGTGCAGGGCCACCACAAATGCTTCAGTCTTAAACAGGGTTCATTTCTCAAGTTACATTTAATTTTATTTTTTACTTTTATTTATTTATTTTTTGTTATTTGGTAGACAACAAAAACTACTGAGTACTGGGTGTCATAATTCTGTGTAATAGTATCATAATAGTGTCATAATTTAGCTTCTTTTTAGGTTTTCTTTTTGTCTAAATTGATTTTGTTGAGCCCTTACCTCATTATGTAGTTTAGGACAGGGATTCTCAAACTTTTCACAGCCAGTGACCCCTTTAACTCGAAAATAAATTTAATCAACCCCTCTGTACGAAATCCAGCTATTCAAAGATTAGACTAAAATGTGTACAATAATATATTGCCTATTTATTGGCGCCAAAGAGCTTTTTCCCCCCTGAACTTTCCATCATCCATTTGATTGATTTTTTAAAAAATATTTTTATCTATCTATCTATCTATCTATCTATCTATCTATCTATCTATCTATCTATCTATCTATCTATCTATCTATCTTATTTACAAGCTTCTCATCAATCTGCAAAAATGCTCCCTAAAGATACAAAAAAAATCTGGTATGTTCAGTTTTTAATACGTATTAAAAATCCAAAACCTGACTGTCATATTTACACAAGTGTTGAAGCTCACTGATGATCATTACAGACTTAGATTAGATTAGATAAAACTTTATTGATCCCTTTGGGTGGGTTCCCTAAGGGAAATTAAGATTCCAGCAGCATCATTACAGATAAACAGAGAAAAGAAATAGAGAAAACTTCTAGATAAATTTAAATAAATTAATTATTTACATATACAAATATATAAAAAGAATAAGATATGGGGAAGAGAGGAAAGGGGAGGGGGAGAAGGAGGGGAAGAAGAAAAATAAAAAGGTGGGGAGAAGGGGGGGGGGTGGCGGTAGGAGAGATATTGCACTTTATATTGCACATTGTCCGGTATTGCTTATTGTTTGCTAGGCTACTGCTCCTTCCCGTCCTCTGTCCTCCTGTTACCCCTCCTCCCCCCAGAGAGGAGTTGTACAGTCTGATGGCGTGAGGGACAAAGGAGTTTTTGAGTCTGTTCGTCCTGCACTTGGGAAGGAGCATTTTGTCACTGAACAGGCTCCTCTGGTTGCTGATGACGGTGTGCAGAGGGTAACTGGCATCGTCCATGATGTTCAGTAGTTTGTCCATAGACCTCTTCTCTGACACCGTCACCAGAGAGTCCAGCTTCATGCCGACCACAGAGCCGGCCCACCTTAAGTATATTTGAATATGATCCTACAGTCTTGGCACACCTGAATTTGGAGGTCCTTTTCTGTTTCTCTCTACAGAACCTCTCAAGCTCTGTCAGAGTGGATGAGAAGCATGACTGTACTGCTTCAGAAACAATACTGACAGCAAAATCATATCTTACATTCTTAAGCATGTTGCTAAGTTGCAATATAAGTTCCAAACTAAGAGTTTGTGACTGTGATTGTCTTATGTCTTATTTATTTGATTATTGGCCCTGAATTAATGATTAACGGGGCTGGCTCACCCTTCCCAGAAGCCTCTGCACCAAGTAGCGAGTCACCATTTTCGCATCCTTGCATATTCCACTTTTCAAAAACAATCTGGTGACATTCTAAGCCATAAATCTAGAAATGATGATTTTCCACAATCATGGAAAAAACGCGGAAATCGTGGAATCGCTTGTCCGAAACAGAACAGCCATTCTGAAACGGAAAACGGGTTTTTGTCGGCATCCAGTTTCAAAACCCAAGAAATTCAATCCACGGATACAGTGAGGTGTTTTTTTTTTTTTGCACAAAAGGAAATTGAATCTCAGTGTAAACCAGGTTGTCAACAAACTATCAGCATCCCACTATGTTGTAAATGATGCGATGGCTTTTGATCAGTGTGTACGCTGATTGGATAAAAAAGACATCTGGGAATTATAAGCAGGAATGTCTCACCCCAGAAAATACAAAGCAGCTTACAATGCTGATGTACAATGGTAATATTGAGGCTCAGTTTGGGTGAATCCTGCTGAAGCCGTCTCCTGTCTATTTCTTCATCAGTTACCAGTTCATGTTCATTGCTATTTTTGTGAATTTATGGTGACATTTCATCATGCACATGCAGGGTTCAACAGTACAGCAGGTGCGTGTGCAAAAATAACCATGTCATAATATCTAATTATACATTATTAGACTTTGAGTTCATTGAAATCGGAGAAATGGTGATCAAATGTCTCCATAAAATAAATTTCTGTGCTGAATCTTCATTTAATCTGGACATTCTTTGTATTTTTCTTTTGTATGGTACACATTAACCATCACAAATGTCATAAAATATTTTACTGGAATTGTATGACAGTGCTGAACTCACTTACAGTGGTGCTTGAAAGTTTGTGAACCCTTTAGAATTTTCTATATTTCTGCATAAATATGACCTAAAACATCATTAGATTTTCACACAAGTCATAAAAGTAGATAAAGAGAACCCAGTTAAACAAATGAGATAAAAAAAATTTTACTTGGTCATTTATTTATTGAGGAAAATGATCCAATATTACATATCTGTGAGTGGCAAAAGTATGTGAACCTTTAGGATTATCAGTTAATTGGAAGGTGAAATTAGAGTCAGGTGTTTTCAATCAATGGAATGACAATCAGGTGTGAGTGGGTACCCTGTTTTATTTAAAGAACAGGGATCTATCAAAGTCTGATCTTCACAACACGTTTGTGGAAGTGTATCATAGCACAAACAAAGGAGATTTCTGAGGACCTCAGAAAAAGCGTTGCTGATGCTCATCAGGCTGGAAAAGGTTACAAAACCATCTCTAAAGAGTTTGGACTCCACCAATCCACAGTCAGGCAGATTGTGTACAAATGGAGGAAATTCAAGACCATTGTTACCCTCCCCAGGAGTGGTTGACCAACAAAGATCACTCCAAGAGCAAGGCGTGTAATAGTCGGTGAGGTCACAAAGGACCCCAGGATAACTTTTAAGCAACTGAAGGCCTCTCTCACATTGGCTAATGTTCATGAGTCCACCATCAGGAGAATACTGAACAACAATGCTGTGCATGGAAGGGTTGCAAGGAGAAAGCCACTGCTCTCCAAAAAGAACATTGCTGCTCGTCTGCAGTTTGCTGAAGATCACATGGACAAGCCAGAAGGCTATTGGAAAAATGTTTTGTGGACGGATGAGACCAAAATAGAACTTTTTGGTTTAAATGAGAAGTGTTGTGTTTGGAGAAAGGAAAACGCTGCATTCCAGCATAAGAACCTTATCCCATCTGTGAAACATGATGGTGGTAGTATCATGGTTTGGGCCTGTTTTGCTGCATCTGGGCCAGGACGGCTTGCCATCATTGATGGAACAATGAATTCTGAATTATACCAGCAAATTCTAAAGGAAAATGTCAGGACATCTGTCCATGAACTGAATCTCAAGAGGAGGTTGTTGTCATGCAGCAAGACAATGACCCTAAGCACACAAGTCGTTCTACCAAAGAATGGTTAAAGAAGAATAAATTTAATGTTTTGGAATGGCCAAGCCAAAGTCCTGACCTTAGTCCAACTGAAATGTTGTGGAAGGACCTGAAGCGAGCAGTTCATGTAAAGAAACCCACCAACATCCCAGAGTTGAAGCTGTTCTGTATGGAGGAATTGGCTAAAATTCCTCCAAGCCGGTGTGCAGGACTGATCAACGGTTACCAGAAACGTTTAGTTGCAGTTATTGCTGCACAAGGGGGTCACACCAGATACTGAAAGCAAAGGTTCATATACTTTTGCCACTCATAGCAGCTATGTAATATTGGATCATTTTCCTCAATAAATAAATGGGCAAGTATAATATTTTTTGTCTCATTTGTTTAACTGGGTTCTCTTTATCTACTTTTATGACTTGTGTGAAAATCTAATGATGTTTTAGGTCATATTTATGCAGAAATATAGAAAATTCTAAAGGGTTCACAAACCTTCAAGCACCACTGTATGGTTTAATTTCATTCACATCCTATGGTTTGTTTTCTGTCAACCTTTTCATGTCCAACTTGTTTACTTTCAGTTTCATTTCTTTAAATTAATTTATACTCAGGGTATTATCTAGAAATTGAGAAAAGGGTGTCTGATGGCAGAGCGAAGAACTGCTAGGGGGGTCCAAGGCCATGCTCCCCCAGGAAAATTTGAAATATTGAAGCAAATTTGAGCCCCTCTGGTGCAATCTTGGCATGAAAAAGCAGTCGGGAGAAGCTCTTAAAATAAGGTGTTTTAGGTAGTGAATTTCTGAAAAAGGAATCAGTCAACTCAAATAATTTCAAGAAAATTCTTTATTTTATGCCATTTTATAGCACATGTAGCGTTTGTGTCTAATTTTGCAATGCTCAGTCCTGATTAGCACGGTGTGGTAAATTGGTAATGGCTGACCCAACCACAGAAGCTAGCCTTTACATATTGAGCATGTGTAAACATTAAACAGTGTTCTCCAGAAAATCTGAAATGGCCTGCAATAAAAAGTAGTAGGTGGATAATACTAATGTGCTAATACTAGGGAGGTCTGGGGGCATGCCCCCCAGAAAATTTTGAAATTTATATGCCTTCTGGTGCACTCAGCTAATAAATTATTAACAATTTCCGTGTAAAATACTTGCTATATGTATGAAATTTTCCTCCAGATGTATATGTGTTTGGCTTTCTCACTTACCCTCTGTAGTATGCTACCTGGCTCTGTAACATATGCTACATCATGGTCACGTGGTCTGGCTCAGCCAATCAGAGCGCGAGAATCGATCAACAAATATGGCATCACTTCCGGTCATGACCCGAATCAAAGACAATTTTGTGATGAAATAATTGCATTTACACCAAATTATGGGCAGTAGAGATGACGTACTGTAAATCACTTGAACATTGAAAGGCAAGTTGTTGGGGTTTTTTTCTGGGCTCAAGTGGTGCAGACCATCTGTGTAGCTAGAGAAAACCGCTGGTTGCTGGTTAGACTCAGAAATCTCTCCGATTATATATTTTACACATGCCTCAGAGATTTCAGACATGCATACAGCTGAACCTGGCTGTAGTATGAAACAAGGACTATGGTTGGTTGCCATGCCGTGCGCTGGCCAATGGGAATGTGCTATTGGTTCTGAGCAATCACGTCCCGCTTCAGAAATAAGGGAGAGCAAACATTGTACCGGAGAAATACGCATGTGGGATGCAGATTTATTGTGTTGTTTGTGGTCCCCACTCGTCCACTTGCATTTATTTTGCTCTGCCAGTGCAACTGACGTTGCTCATTTTTCTTTCATCATACTTTTCTCTAATTGGAATTTTGAAGCCCGTCATTGCAGAAAATTATCTGTCAACTTCTAGTATTACCCGTCGAAAAGACGTGTTGATGGGTCTCTAGATAACACGGAGTTTATACTTCAAGTTTTATTAGATTAATCAAGATTTAACTTTATTTCCTCCAGAAGCTTTGAATTTGTGAGTCTAACTCTTAAAATTGCACATTAGGTAATGTGTTATAACAACACATGCACAATAATGGGGCATTGGATAGTTTTTGTTTATTGTTGCAGTTAAAGTTTGAGTTTTATTGAAAAATTATAAATTATTAAAGCATAATGATTATTATACCTGCTTTTTGATAAACTTTGTTAACCACTTTCCTTTCATTGAACTAGTAAATACATAGTAATAAAAAGGTTATGGTCAAGACAAGTGAAAAATCTTGCTGCTTGTCTGACTGGATAAGTGGATTAAAAGTTAATATCAAGCCCTGACATGCTGTCTTATGTCATTTTGATGTCTTTCAGCAGAGGTGATACCATACATTTCTTCAACTTCTTTCACTCTCCCAATTTGAACCTGAAAGTCCATAATTATGTAGAAATTAAACAAAAAAATGTTTTTCAAGTTTTGTTTTTATGGATTTCAGAACTCAATGGGCGGCATGGTGGTGTAGTGGTTTAGCACTGTCATCTCACAGCAAGAAGGTTCTGGGTTTGAACGTAGGTGCAATTTGTGATTAAGTGATCAATCTCATTAAATCAGTCTCATTAAATATTAAATCAGTCTCATTAAATAATACCTTTAATTTTGATGCTTAATAATAAATTATCAAACAGCTAAATTATGGTATATTCCAAATTATTATGATCACTTACCATATTACACAACCTATATGCATCTTGGAATTCTTTGAGGTTGGGTGACTTCAAGGAGTATGGAAGCAACACAGACACAGTTTAACAGAATAATTGAATTTATTATAACAAAGATAAAAATGAATAATGTCAGTTGAAATATATACAAATATGATATATACTTGATGAGCGTGTGTGTGTGCGTGTGTGTTTTATCTGAGGTATGTGTGTCACCACGTGGAAAAGAATTAGCTCTGAGTTGCTAGCTAAGATGTGTGTGTGTGTGTGTGTGTGTGTGTGTGTGTGTGTGTGTGTGTGTGTCCATGTGGTGTAGGCCTTGTGACCTAAGCAAAAGGTTAGCCTAGCTTGCTAACGAGACAAAAGAATTCTAGCTAAGGTGTGTTTGTGAGTGAGTGTGAGTCCACGTGGTGGAGGCCTTGTGGCCTAGGCAAAGACTAGCGTTGTGTTGCTAGCTAAGATAGCTTATAACACTACTAAATCCACTGAAATCTTGATGAGGTCAAAATATGTGTAAATAATGAAATTAAAGTGTTAGAAAGGGATAGAGAAGCATGCAAAACCTATCTATTAAACAATTGCGAGATCAAAACAAAATAGAACAATCAATTCAACACCGAGTGTCTGCAGTGTACACAATTAAACCGTTCCTGAGTTTAATTCACCCTCCTTAATAAAGCTAATTCCTAAGACTAGTCCTTATGCCCAAAATTTGCCAGTCTTACTTAGTATCTTGCCTCCAGGGCTCGAAATTAACTTTTTTCCTTTGTGTCCCCCAGTGGTCCCGAATTCTGTGTTGTATTGTCCCGAATGGAAGCAATAGTGTCCCCATTTTTTTCCTCTCTGAAATAACCAGTGGTTATTTTATCATATGATAATATTATCATATGAATATTATCATATTCTAGCTAGCTAGGAATATTATCATATGAAGTTACTATTATATTTGTAACTATGCGATTTTATGTGTCAGCCCTGTGATGACCTGGCGACTTGTCCAGGGTGTACCCCGCCTTTCGCCCGTAGTCAGCTGGGATAGGCTCCAGCTTGCCTGCGACCCTGTAGAAGGATAAAGCGGCTAGAGATAATGAGATGAGATCTAGCTCATTCAGAAAATGTTTCAACTCCCTACATCTGCAGTACACTTTAGTTGAAAATAAGACCCCTTTTATGTTCATTTCATCTACTTATACCTTGAACATCTGTTGGCACTTATAAGGCCAACTTATAATTTTCACCATTACCGTTATCCATTTTTATGAACTTTCCGTTATCCATTTTTATGAACTTTCCGTTATCCATTACCGTTATCAATTTTTATGAACTTTCCGTTATCCATTTTTATGAACTTTCCGTTATCCATTACCGTTATCCTTTTTTATGAACTTTCCGTTATCCACTTTTATGAACTTTCCGTTATCCATTACCGTTATCCATTTTTATGAACTTTCCGTTATCCATTTTTATGAACTTTCCGTTATCCATTACCGTTATCCATTTTTATGAACTTTCCGTTATCCATTTTTATGAACTTTCCGTTATCCATTTTTATGAACTTTCCGTTATCCATTTTATGAACTTTCGCTGCCGGTTGCAAATGTTAGCACCATCAGCATAGTGCAGGTCCGAGCCTAGTTGTGCTGCTGACTGACTAAACTTTCTGAACTAGAAAGACACCAAGAAAACTCACTTATTCTGTTGAACGGTATCTTCCGTCAATATCATCCACGTCATTCCTGTTGTATTTTATAACGTGTCTAACAGTGTTGATTAAGTTCATTCAGTTGCTAGCGTTGCCTGCAGACCAGGCGATGACGCTTTGGATCCTGAAGGTCCCGGAGACGTTATGTCTGGCCTTTCAGTTTCTTCCCCACGGTCGGTCCGCTTCACTTCAGCATTTTTGTTCTGGCAAGAGTCGGCGCAGCGTGTGCGGTAGCAATTCCATTCCAAGTCCATATAATGCGGACTCCGGCCGAAGATTCTCGAACAGAATGCGCTGCTCTGTAGCCTACGGATGCAGGTGCATCGAAAGTGTAGCTACTATGTATTTTTCGCTGTTAACGTTTTAAAATTAAAATTGACAAATTAGGTGAATGTCTACGTATGTGTTACGGCTTTGTAAATAATATTAATGTAGAACTTTTTTTCTAGATCTATTTTTTTTCCATTGTCCCGGGATTGTCCCAGATATGATAATTTTGTGTCCCGATGACATTTTTTATGGTCCCCGGGACATCGGGACACCGTTAGTTTCGAGCGCTGCTTGCCTCTACGCAAGATTACGAAGAGATGTTCCGAGACTTTTGGAGTTTCACCGTTGTGGAGCACGTGAGTCGCTTCCGTGGAAAGCAGAGGATTTCTTGGTCCGACGTGTGGTCGCTCATGATGAAAAGAAAGTCTTTGATCAGACAATGTGCACAACGCTTTAATTAGAAGGATCCGGTCGCTTCTAACTTTTAAATTAAACTGCTTGGGCAGCAGTTCGTAAGTACTTATAAGGAACAAATGAAAAACCTGTTGTAACTCGACTGAGTTAAAAATCGTGCGATTCTGGAGTCTACCGTGGCCAAGGGTAAACAAAAAATGCGCCGAGTTCTTACTTGCAAAGCAGACGTCTGTATCTTGGATGCGCTGGTGAGCGGGCCTCTTTATCTCTGCAGAACGCGCCGGTCACAACGAGTTTCACAGCACCAAAGAGAAAGACGAGAGTGTTCCTCAGTTACTTATGCCTTCATGGAGGATGTGACGTTGGTGATCCCGCCCAGCGTGACGTAGGTCAACGCAGAAGTTGGCTGATGGGAAATGTAGTTTCTTAAAAGGGACTCTACCTACAGTGGAGTTTGCATGTTCTCCCCGTGCCTGCTTGGGTTTCTTCCCGGTGCTCTGGCTTCCCCCACAGATCAAAGCCATGTGTTAACATGGGGTGGCCTAGGACTGAAGTGACCTTGAGCAAGGCACCTAGTCCCCAACTGCTCCCTGGGCACTGTAGCATGGCTGCCCACTGCTCTGGGCATGTGTGTATGCTCATGGCTCATGTGTGTGTTCACTGCTTCAGATGGGTTAAATGCAGAGAGGAATTTCACTGTGCTTAAGTATACTTGTGATAAATAAAGTTCTTCTTTCTTCTTCAAAACTGTATCATTGGTACATGGAAACTTTTACCATCTCTTAGTACAGAAAATGGAATTGCCAGTTTTCCGAAACAGAAAATCATCATCCCGACAGATCATACATTGTAATGTGAAATTGATATTTCCAACATATGTATATTTTAAATTATTTCAACCAATCCATTCTGTTTCCATATGGTTATTGCTTTGTAATGGACCAGAACCAGACTCAGCCGTCTTGTGGGTAGCCCAAAGGAAAGAAAATATCAGGCCTCATATTCTCTTCAAAACCTCTACATTTGACATGTAGATGAAGGAAATGTTTGAGATGGATTTTGAAGGGATCACAAACAATGAATTTGCAGAGGTTTTGCTGCACAGAAAACTAAAAGAGTAGTGGCCATATGATTTCAAAACCAAAACAACAAACTGGATTCTGTGAAGAGTAAGTCAGCACCTTTAATGGTCAAGCATTAAAGGGAGCTGTTATTGCCATTCAGTCATGATAGTCACTTATCCAGATCCTTAAAAAGAAGGGATTTTATGAAACTTGACCTTTAAAAATCCCATCTCATTATCTGTAGTTGCTTTATCCTGTTCTACAGGGTCACAGGCGAGCTGGAGCCTATCCCAGCTGACTACGGGCGAAAGGCGGGGTACACCCTGGATAAGTCGCCAGGTCATCACAAGGCTGACACATAAACAACCATTCACACTCACACCTACGGTCAGTTTAGTCACCAGTTAACCTAACCTGCATGTCTTTGGATTGTGGGGGAAACTGGAGCACCCGGAGGAAACCCACGCGGACAACATGCAAACTCCGCACAGAAAGGCCCTCGCCGGCCACGGGGCTCAAACCCGGACCTTCTTGCTGTGAGGCGACAGCGCTAACCACTACACCACCAGGCTGCCCACCTTTAAAAGTTTTAATTAAATACCTCTGGCCCATATTGTTCACTATTGTTTAGCAAAATTAATTGACATTAAGTGAAAGAACATACCAGAAAAGATTTTAATCCTTTAAAGTAATTAAAGTAATATTATTTGTTTTATTAAAACATGCGTTACATGAGTTATGCTTACTTAAAACTTCACACACAAATGAAGTAATTCTATCAGATTAAATAAGATCAGAGTTCTTCAAAATACTGTTATCGAATTCTGATCACTGAATTCAGATAAGTAAATATAATATTTAAACAAATTTGAGTAGTAATGACTCATTTCATTTCCGTTGTTAATATTTACGGTGTGGTTCTGAACTTCTACCATTTAAAAATAATGGAAGCCACTGTGTTCTTCGGGAACCTCAAAGCTGAAAAAATTTGAAGGTCCTACAGAAAATATTTGTCCTCTTCACAAGATCTCAAAATAATCCATGGACTGGCTTCTTGGATAGTTTTTTTTTTTTATACCTTGTTGATGTGGGGCTTTATATAAGCAGAGATATGCCTTTCTTTAGCTTAATTATGAGTGTCATAACAAAGGGTCTGAATATGTGTGATTTTTATTTTTTTTTTATACAGTGTCTTGCAAAAGTATTCATCCCCCTTGGTGTTTGTCCTGTTTTGTTGCATTACAAGCTGGAATGAAAATGGATTTTTGGGGGTTAGCACCATTTGATTCACTTAACATACCTACCACTTTAAAGGTGCAAATTGTTTTTTATTATGACATAACCAATAACAAATGTTGGCAGGCAAAACAAACCTCACCTGGTAGCACTTATGATGAATATGAAGGAAGATATCGTGAAAAAACTATTTTGACCTTTTTGGCAACCTTGACCTTGATTTTGACCTTGTGTGTGAACATACTTGACCAATAAACATGGTTCTGATTCTGTCATCCCCTGCGACAGCGTGTGTATGTCAGCCTTGGTTTGGAGGTTTCAGTTTCGAAAACTGTAAGAGGTAAAAGTAGAATAATATAAAGTACAGACAGTGGAAGCTCAGTGGAACTCACTTTCCCTCTGTAATAAGCATAAACATGTCTGAAAGCGATTTCTTTAGTCTATTCCATTTATTTATAATTTATAATTTGTATTTATAGTAATAAATCAACAGAGCGGGGAAGTTTTTATCAATGGGGTTTAAAAGTGGTCGTGGCCAAAACCCCTTCCTTTGCGTATGTAAATGAACCAAGAAACCATCCAATGACAGCAGTGTATGAAAATGAGGCATGTAGTGATCCAATCAGCATGTTTGTGGGCAGAGTCTTTCCAAGGCAGTGCTCCTGCAGTCTGAGCTCAGAGGGTTTTTTTTTTTTACCTTTTTGGTCACCTTGACTTTGGCCGGATGACCCCTAACAGTTTGGAGGTTCTATTTGAGACCAATGCCCATCTATTCTGAAAGTTTCATGAAGATTGGTCCAGCCGTTTACAAAGAAACAAACAAAGAAACCCAACCGAAAACAATACCTCACCCCTTGGTGGACTCCATCCTGGTGAGGTAATTAAGATGATATAATAAGAAACCTGGCGTTGTGCATAGGTGTTCACCCTTGTTCATATGAAACCCCAAAATAAGAGCTGGTCCAACCAATTAACTTCATAAGTCACATAATTAGTTGATTAAGATCCACCTCTGTGCAATCAAAGTGTCACATGATCAGTCAAAGGGTCCTTGCCACCTGGCGATCAATTTGGAGCGTGACGTGGGCAACAACACGAGTACTTTATCTCCCGGTGTGAATTCCCTAAGGCACGTGCCCCTGTTGTACAGACGGACTTGACGTTCTTGGGCCTACCGCAAATTCTCCTGGGTTAGGTGCTTGAGTGTGTGGAGTTTGGCGCGCAGGTCAATAACATATTGAATTTCATTTTTACTTTTTGAAGGTCCCTCCTCCCAATTTTCCCGCAGCACATCTAGAATGCCACGCGGCTTACGCCCGTATAATAATTCGAACGGGGAGAACCCCGTGGAGGCTTGTGGGACCTGTCGCACTGCAAATAACAGGGGCTCGAGCCATTTATCCCAGTTGCATGCATCCTCACTTACAAATTTCCGAAGTATGTTCTTGAGGGTGCGATTGAACCATTCAACTAGCCATCTGTCTGTGGGTGATACATGCTGGTGCAGGTAAGCTTAATTCCCAGTAACCCATACAGTTCATGCAGTGTGCGTGACATAAACATAGTGCCTTGATCAGTCAGAATCTCTTTGGGGATTCCGACTTGAGAGATGATATGGAAGAGCGCTTCTGCAATACTATGTGCTGAGATATTGCGAAGAGGCACTGCTTTCGGATATCGTGTTGCATAGTCCACCAGAACTAAAATAAAGTGATATCTTCGTGTTGACCGATCTAATGGCCCGACGAGATCCATCCCAATTCTTTCGAACGGGGTCTTGATTAATGGCAGAGGGTGCAAAGGTGCTTTTGGAATGGCTGCGGGATTTACTAATTGGCATTCGCGGCACGCTGTACACCACCTACGGACATTGCTGTAAATCCCTGGCCAATAGAACCGGGCCATTATTCGGGCTAGTGTCTTATCCTACCCCAAGTGTCCGGCCATGGGATTAAAGTGAGCTGCCTGGAATATAAATTCCCGGCGGCTCTTTGGGATTAAAAGCTGGTGTTATTGGTTCCTTAGTCTGAGTGTCCTGCGTCACTTGGTATAACCTATCCTTAATAATGGAAAAATAGGGGAAGGACGGGGTGGCGTTTGGCTGGAGCGTTTGACCATCGATT
Source organism: Neoarius graeffei (assembly GCF_027579695.1). NCBI lineage: Eukaryota > Metazoa > Chordata > Actinopteri > Siluriformes > Ariidae > Neoarius > Neoarius graeffei. The sequence goes on from NC_083572.1 coordinate 37,962,027, forward strand.
ACTCTCACTTGGTCAAATGCATGCCGCAGAGTCTCTTCTCGCGACTGCTCTAACGGGAAATCTGCGAGGGATTCCCTGAGAGAGGGAGGAGGAGCATGCTGCTCCTCACTCTGACACGGTGATGACGTAGACGGCTCTGTGACAGCTGCTCCCGCCAATTCCACACTGGGACCTCCCCCCGCTAAATTATGGCAGGCCCCACTCTTCACTAAATGTGACAATTCCCTAAATCCAGGCCAATCAGTTCCCAAAATTATCAAGTGGGTAAGGCGAGGATTAACTGCCACCTTTACTCTAAATTTCTCCCCTCGAAATAGAATGTGGACCGACACTAAAGGGTAGTTTTGAACATCCCCGTGCACACACAACACCTTCACCAATTGTGCTCTCCCCAATGCCTCGTCTTTCACCAGGCTTTGGTGGATTGAGGTCTGATTACAGCCGGAGTCCACCAAAGCCTGATACGTATCCCCTTGGATACTCACTGGTATGCGATACGCTCCAGCCCGATCAAGGGCGGTCCCTGGCGCGTCGGGGATCCAGACCACTGCGCCCACCTCCATTGCTGAGCACTGATGCTGGAGGTGCCCTGGCTCCCCACAGCGCCAGCATACCAGCCCAGGCTCTCCCTCTGCACCAGTGTTTCGGAGCTCACTCATCTGAGGGGGGGAAGACACAGACACGGAAGTAGGAAACAGTAGGGCACCACGGGTGCGGGGGGCCGGCTGGGGTGGAGCCGGCCCCCACCTCTGTGGTGGGGGAATGGGGTGAGGACGAGAAACAGAAGGGGAGAGAGAGAGAAAAGAGAGGGGAGAAGAGGAGACACGCTGTCCTGCCGTCGGAACAGCCGCCATATGGTCCTCCGCCAGCTCGATGGCCTGATTCAGCAACGCCGGGCGATGGCACTGGACCCACTCCGTTGTTCCTTCGGGAAGTCGGGCGATGAATTGTTCCAGCGCTACCAGGTTGATGATTTCCTCGGCATCGCGGTTGTCGGCCCTCAGCCACCGCTGGCAGGAGTCCCGGAGTTGCTGGCCAAACATGAACAGCTGGCCGACCTCCTCCAGGCGCAGCGCGCGGAAGCACTGCCATTGCTGCTCCGGGGTGCGCCCCACACATTGGAGGACAGCCCTGCGGAGGTTGGCATAGACCAGCCAGCTGTCGGCGGGGAGCTGTAGTGCGACCAGCTGCGCCTCGCCCATTAGCAGGGGGAGGAGGTGCGCCGTGCGCTGTTCCACTGGCCAACCCCATGCCTCTGCTGCCTGCTCAAATAGAGCGAGGAAGGCTTCGGGGTTGGCGTGCGGACCCATCTTCATTAGGGTGAGGTGGGGAGGGTCCACGGCGGTGGTGATGGTGGACCCTGCTGATGCAAGCAGGTGCCAGAATGCCTGGCGACCTTCCTGCTGTGCCAGCACCAGGGCTTCGAACCATTGTTCCTGCTCTTTCCGGAGGGCAACCAGCGCCTGGTGCTGGCTCTGTTGGGCCAAGGCGAGGGCATGGACCAGGCCCTTGAAGGGGGAGGACTCCATGGGGCTGTATCCTTCTGCGCTCCGTCCCGGGTTTCAGCAGCACTGTAGAACCAGAGCAGGTGGGTGGAGCATAGAAGCATGGCAGGCCAGAACTGAGTTCTCAGAAACTTTTATTTTTTCCGTTGTATATGTGGCTTTTCAGCTCATTCACTCTCAGACAGGAAGGCATTACAATAATCCAACCTGGAGGTAACGAAAGCATGAACTAGTTTTTCTGCATCGTGTAGTACTTTAACCAGAGCTGTCTCTGTGCTATGATGAGGTCTAAATCCTGATTGATACATTTCATGGATGTTATTCCTATGTAAATATGTGCATAACTGCTGTGCCACAGCTTTTTCAAGGATCTTGAAGATAAAGGGGAGGCTTGATATTGGCCGATAATTGGACAGCTGACAGGGATCAAGGTCAGGTTTTTTAATCAGGGGTTTGATAACTGATAGTTTAAAGGATTTGGGTACATAGCCGATCCTAAGAGAAGAATTTATTATTTTTAGAAGCGTTTCAATTACTTCAGTTATTATCTGTTTGAATAGACGTGTAGGTAAGGGATCTAGTACACAAGTTGAGGCTTTTGATGCGGAGATTAATGAAAGTAATTCAATTTCTCTAAGGGGAGTAAAACATTCTAATTGCTGATCTGACACAGTTATATTGTTAACTACAGGGGTCACTTACATTGTCTGACCTTAAATTAGTAATTTGAATTTTTTGTCAGATATTCTCAATTATCTCTAGCCGCTTTATCCTGTTCTACAGGGTCACAGGCAAGCTGGAGCCTATCCCAGCTGACTACAGGCGAAAGGCAGGGCACACCCTGGACAAGTCGCCGGGTCATCACAGGGCTGACACATAGACACAGACAGCCATTCACACCTACGGTCAATTTAGAGTCACCAGTTAACCTAACCTGCATGTCTTTGGACTGTGGGGGAAACCGGAGCAAACTCGGGCGGACAACATGCAAACTCTGCACAGAGAGGCCCTCGCCGGCCACGGGGCTCGAACCCGGACTTTCTTGCTGTGAGGCGACAGCGCTAACCACTACACCACCGTGCCGCCACACCTCAAGTTTGTCATTAAAAAAATTAATGAAGTCGTTGCTACTACATACTGCAGGTGTGCATGTGTCTGTAGTGGACATATTCCTGGTTAATTTTGCTACAGTATTAAATAGGAAGCTAGAATTATTTTTGTTATCTTCTATTAGGGAGGAGAGATATGTTGATAGGCGGCACGGTGGTGTAGTGGTTAGCGCTGTCGCCTCACAGCAAGAAGGTCCTGGGTTCGAGCCCCGGGGCCGGCGAGGGCCTTTCTGTGTGGAGTTTGCATGTTCTCCCCGTGTCCGCGTGGGTTTCCTCCGGGTGCTCCGGTTTCCCCCACAGTCCAAAGACATGCAGGTTAGGTTAACTGGTGATTCTAAATTGACCGTAGGTGTGAATGTGAGTGTGAATGGTTGTCTGTGTCTATGTGTCAGCCCTGTGATGACCTGGCGACTTGTCCAGGGTGTACCCCGCCTTTCGCCCGTAGTCAGCTGGGATAGGCTCCAGCTTGCCTGCGACCCTGTAGAAGGATAAAGCGGCTAGAGATAATGAGATGAGATGAGATGAGATATGTTGATCTAGCAGCACTAAGAGCTTTTCTATACATCAGGAAGCTCTCCTTCCATGCTAATTTGAATGCTACCAATTTTGTTTGACGCCATTTATGTTCCAATTTTTGAGTGGTCTGTTTTAAAGTGCGAGTGTCATCATTATACTAAGGTGCTAATTTTTTCTCTCTGATCATTTTCCTTTTAAGAGGAGCTACATTATCTAAAGTATAGCGGAATGTTGACTCTAAGCATTCAGTTGCCTGATCAAGTCCTGCAGGGGCTGACAGTGACCCAATCAAAGTTGATAACTCTGGGAGATCATTTATAAAGCTCTGTGCAGTAGTTGACGTGAATGTAAGTTTAATACAGTAGCGTGGTGAGGTGCATATATTATTACTCATAGTTTGAATGAGATGAGATAATGATCTGAGATAACTTCAGACTGTGGAAGTGTGACTGTATTTTCTACGTTTAACCTGAATGTTAGTATTAGATCGAGGGTGTGACCACTATTATGGGTCAGTCCTATGACACTCTGATTAACCCCTACTGAATCTAAAATGGACACAAACACTGTTTTCAAAGGGTCTTCTGGGTTATCGAAGTGAATATTAAAATCTCCAACAACTAAAGCTTTGTCTAAGGAAATAACCAGGTCTGAGATAAAATCTGCAAATTCAGAAAGAAACTCAGAACATGGCCTGTACATAATAAGTAACGGAATTAACTGGGTAGACTTATTTTTCAAGGCTACATACATTATATTAGTATGAACAACTTCAAATGTATTAAATTTATAACCAGGTTTGTGTGTTACACCTAGATAATCATTATAAATACCCACGCCGCCGCCTCCTCTGCCAGTTAGATGAGGCTGGTGTTTATAACTGTATCCAGGAGGACTAGCTTCATTTAATGCTATATATTCACTTGGTTTAATCCATGTTTCTGTTAAACACAATACATTAAACTCCTGATCAGTAATAAGTTAATTAACCATTAGCACTTTAGATGTAAGAAATCTAATATTTAATAGCCCCACCTTTAGATCAAAGATGCTGGCAGCAGATGCAGATATATATATGAGTGATTCCACGCTTATGGGTACTGAAATGGGGACATGAACTTATTCACCTAAAACCATTTCTTTTTTTACCATCAGGTCACAAAACGTGTAATCTTTAATGAATGATATGTTAAAAGATAACTTTAATTTTCTGAGATGTAATAAAAACATATTTATATGCCAAAGTCAAGCCTATGAGTTCCAAAATGATGTCTGTTACATTACTTCTGTTACGATTGTCCATCTCGCGTCTGTTACAAATTAATTACAATCTAGCTATATACCATGTTAATCTTATTGAAAGAATGTGTATGTCCACAACACTTCTGTTACGTTCTGACTTTGGCATATAAATATGTTTTTATTACATCTCAGAAAATTAAAGTTATCTTTTAACATATCATTCATTAAAGATTACATGTTTTGTGACCTGATGGTAAAAAAAAAGAAATGGTTTTAGGTGAATTTTTAAAAATAAGTTCATGTCCCCATTTCAGTACCCATAAGCGTGGAATCACTCATATATATAAAATTTAAAAAATTGAATTTTGTAGTGGGTCTCTTAATTTTTTCCAGTGCTGTGTGTGTGTGTATCTACATATATAATGTAGATATTTATCTCTACATTAATTTCATCCAAATTTCATGCAAGAGAATGCACATTCACCTATTCATATGTCATGTCCAGGAACAAACTAACGTTAATGGCACTAAAATGCCTGGAGAGGATGCCCATAGGCTTGTCTGCTTTGCTTATACAGACTTCTCATGCAATGTGAAAAAATGCACTGCTATGTGTTCTATATGTAGAATAACTATCTAGGAGATGACCTCAAACTTCAATCGTCATTTGGCAAGACTACACCCAGACAAGTAAGTGACACACTATGTTCATTGCTGTGTCGAAAGCGGGGCTTAGTTGCTGACCGATGAACTAGCTAGTGTTAACTCTCTCTCATGTTATTTGTCGTGTTGATAGTGGGGCTTGCTAAGCGATGAACAAGCTTTTTATCTGTAGCCTATTAACTAAAATAGGGCAGTCACACAGTAACGTTAGTCCAACACAGTAGCAGAGACGGTTTAACATAAAGGCAGCAGCAGCCACTGTCAAATGGTGCAGTTGGAGTCTTGTTCTCAGACTCGGCTCAATAGTGGACTTGACTCGAAATTTTCTTTAATGACTTGGACTTGACTCGGATTTGAACACTGAAGACTCGAGACTGTACTCGGACTTGAGGTTTAGTGACTCGACTACAGCACTGCCCTATCTTATGAAAGTCAACATACTTCTCCCTCATTTGGTTCGTGTGTTCTCTTATTTTTCCCACGTTAATGGATGACTAAGGGAATTTGGCCTCTGTGTCACCTCATATTTGTTCCCCAGTTAACCTTCCTCTGGTGTTAGCTTTCTGTTACTATCTCTTATGTTGACGGGTCGGTTTTGACCCGTGTCTTAAATCAGCCATAAAATACCCTAAAAACAATTATTTATCATCCAATTTGTTTCTTACCTCTTGGTTACCTTGTTAGGCTCCCTTATCCATGAAAAGATTGGTTTTAATATTTTTGTTGTGGCCCCCTGGGCCTTTCTTTTAACAGCATACCCCTCGTTTTCAATATAAAAAAGTGGTCAAATGAACCTCAAGAGAATAATGTAAACAAATAAAAGGTTGCTCTGTTACCTGACTATTACTGAGGGGTATTAGATCACATCTCTTAAATGTTCAAAAAAAAAAAAAGATTTTAATTTTAATATTATCAACTATAGTAACATCTATGGTGTTTCGGGTTAATTTCGACCCATATCTATTTACTTCAAGAAAAGGGCAAAAAACAAGTCTTTTTTTTTTTTTCCGTTGACTATCAGTGGCCTCATTGCTGGATCTGTACACTCCAGCAAGGAGAAGAACACCAATGTAGGCATCCAGGCATGCACAGATTTTTATGCCATATTTGCCTGGCTTACTGGGCATGTATTGCCGGAATGGGCATTTTCCACAGAAAGGGAGAAAACGTTCATCTATTGTCACCTCTGGCCCTGGGTTGAACATCAGTGGAAGGGGTTGCACCCATCTCTCCCAGACATCCCTGATGGGAGCAAGCTTGTCAGATTTTGCTCTGGTGTCTCTGTTGTCAAATCTGAGGACTCTTGATATCATTCGAAAGGTCTGAAGTGACATTGTTGCCCGGAAAATATTCCTGCCTGTCGATACATTCCAGAGACTATCAGTGGCCTCATTGCTGGATCTGTACACTCCAGCAAGGAGAAGAACACCAATGTAGGCATTCAGGCATTCCTCATCAATGTCATTCAACATGTTGCCATGGACTTTTTTTCCTTCAAGGTTTGTCATAGCAATTATGACTTTTTTTAGTGACAATGGGATAAACAGATCAAAACATGACTTGATGTCACTTACTCTTGTCACAGCAAACCTTGTGATCCCAGGGGTCATTTTGCTGACATTTGCAGCAGCTGTCCTGCCATGTACGTCAGGAGGTACTGAGCTCCAACAGATGTTCCCACTTTTGGATCTGAATGTTTCAGCAGGAGCAGCTTCAGCACTGGTGACCACCTCATCAGACTGATCAGATGTGTCTGTGTCTTCCGGTTGATACGCTACATCATCTTCCTCCTCAGAGACCTGCTCATCTCCATCGCTATACTGCTCTGTGTCCTCTGCCTCATTATCAGCAAAGATATGATCCAGAGCTTGGCTTACATTCAGTCCTCTTCTCATTGTTGCATGCTGTAAATTGGAGATGTGTACTCTGCAAGTTACCAACTCTAAACTCAATTGGCCTTACATGCCTGGACATGTCTGTCTTTGTTTGTTCTGTCAAACAGGCAAAGAGAAAAGCCCCTGACTGAAGCTCAAGTGGTTGGAGGAAGAGCTGGCTGTAGGCTGTTGGCTGATTGTGTGTTTATGATTTCAGTTTTGGCATTTTATTATTGTTTTATAATCTTATATTTTAACTGGGTCAAAATTGACCCTAACAACACAAAGGTAACAATTTTCACCAGAGCATTTTATAATTTAGTAAAATTATTTTTTTGGATTTTATCTTGTTTAAATAGAAGTTCCTGACAAAGTCAAAAAGTCTTGATGCTATAAACAAATTTATGTAGTACTTTTATGCATGCTAAACCTAAAAACGGGTCGGTGCTGATCCGAACACTAGAGGAGGGTTAATCAGGAAGTCATGGTTTACAGCTTGAAAGGTCCTGAACACTCCAATCAACTCAAAAATGTACAACTTGCATGGGAAACATACTTCAGTTACTTTGTGTTCACTGTAATTTCCAGGAGTGGCAATAATAGTTGCATGTGTGTTTTTGTTGAAAATAATTTCTTGATGATGAATTTGTTTTTCTGTGAATAAATTTATTTCAATTATAGGTTGGATTTTTCTCATTTTTTTTCAGTGTGAGATGAAGCTACTTCACCAAAAGGTGGATTTTTTCTAATCCTTTTTATTAATCTTTAAAAGGGGTGCCAATAATCATGGTGGGCACACACACAAAAGTTTGTAAAACTGTTTATGCTTTTTCATTGTGGAGTATTTCTGCAGATTGCTCCATTTTAGAGGAAGTATGTCATGTAACGTGGAATAAAAAATGAATAAAAATGGAAGGAATTTGAATACTTTCATGAATGCCCTGTATGTGAATGATTTCTATTACAGAGTGATAGTTATTGTAGATAAAAAAAAATCATTCTGAAAGCCTTCTTGTTAAAATGCAGGCACTTACAGATGTATGTATGGAGGAGAACAGATTGCAGAATGTCAACAAAGCCAAGGGACTGGAATCGGTGTCGGTAAACTAGCGAGGGTTGGGCAATCGGCGAACAACGTAATGTAGGAAAGACAAAGAGTGAAAACGTGGAGGAACTAGCAAAGGGTCAGAAATATAAGCAGTAGTCAGAAAAGATACAAGGCTTGCCATGAACTGAACTAGCAGGACAGTACTTCGCAATGGTGTGTTTGTTAGGGGAGCTTAAATAGAGGAACAGGTGATTAAGGAAATAAGAGCCAGCTGAGATTCAGTAGGCTGGAGACAGAGGGCGCTGTGTGTTTTGGGAGCTGTAGTCCAGAGTGTCCATGTTTGTTATTTGTTCCTCCTCAGCAAGTTTACTGACACTTCTTGCCAAATAAAACTGATCACTCTTTCCAAATGCACAAATTACAAGTCTTTTGATCCCTCCTTGTCTTTCATATACTGGAAAAAATTCTGATTATCTACCTTGAACCCTGTGTGTTTGAAATTTTGTGAACAGTGCAATCCTGTCATGGTTGATTTTTTTTTTTCACAACTCTGCAGGATACACTATCCAAGATAGTAAAGAGCTATGACACTGTTTCCAGTAACATTAAACTGAAGGAGCAACACATCAGTGGCATCATTAATGAGATTGAACAGGTACACAGGCAAAATGAGAGACAGCAGACAGAAATACAGGTGATCCAAACGGAAACTATGAAACTCAGCTACAGCATAGAGGAGCAATTAGAGAGCTCGCATTTCTTGCTGGCTCAGTACAACACTTACCATAATAAAATGGAGAGCTACAAAATGTCTGTCTCTGCACTGGAGAACCAAGCAACTATTCATAAGGAGTTGATGGAAAAAATGGAAGAGGTGAAGAGGCTCAAGGAGCACAGAGAGGAACTGAAGGTGGACTTACAGAATCCAGAGGGAAATGCTATACAACAAGCTCAGGTACAGTAACATTAACAGTTTTTATGGGTCATTGACATTTAAGGAAAGGCAAATAAATAAATAAAATCAAGTATATATCTTGCCATTGTTGAGACATTTGGAATAGTGTGTACTGGGGTTCTAAACCACAGGAATCCACACAATATGATTTGAATTCAATACCATAATATGACATTTAACGATACCATCGAATCCACTGTACAATTCAATCCAATTCGATTTTGTAGCCTCTGATCTATATGTGACCAGCTTTGTTCAGAATCTGGGGTATGCCTACTGTTAAAGGTGCTATGTGTCAGAATTTGGAAAAGATTTACTTTAAAACATTCAAAAATTAACTAAAATTATCAACAAAATGTGAAGACAACACATTTTGATGTTATGTCAAAGATGTCTATGTATAATGTTGCAGACATATCTACTGAAGTTAACCAGCTAGCACCGAGACAGGATGCACCATTAGTCTAGTAATACCAGTTTCTACCTCAAGGCAATATACGAGTCACTCAGGGGCGATTTCTCAGCGACAACAAGGGAAGCCGAGCTTCCCCTAAAATTCTCTCCCCAAACTGCGGCGTCTACGACGTTGAATTCTCATTAAAACAATAACTTGCATAACATAATATATGCCCAAGATTGTATTTATGTTCATAACTATCCTGTAACTTATTTGAGTGATGTCTGACGAACTTGCAGTTCGCTACGAGAATCACCTTTGCTGCCAGGCTGTAACCTTTCTTATTTCAATGGGCTCTATGGACTGGCAGCAGTGTTGCCAGATTGGGCGGTTTTAAGTGCATTTTGGCGGGTTTTGAACATATTTTGGGATGGAAAACGTCAGCAGTATCTGGCAACACTGACTGGCAGCCGGGTATCCGTTGCAGTCTACGAGACGGCTCTGAACAGCCAATTTTGGCTAGTTGTTATTGGTTAAAATCAACAAAATCGTCACTTCCAGGGAAGCCGGGCTTCTCTGGGACTAAACGAGACAGTGGGAGGGACAAGAAGCCGGGCTGATAAAGGATTATTGGAGGTAGTGTTTGAAAGACATGAGGAGGGCGGTACTTCGGCGAGGAACACGGAAGTATGATCAGTCAGTCCCTAGCGGATGTCGAGAAAGTGTAGTTGTGTGCTAAAGTGCTGTCCGAATTTCTTTTCATATAAACGGTTCTTCTCATTGATGTCTCTGTACATTACTCTGTAAATAAATGTAAATATTACTTGTTGTGCTCCGTTAACTTTCATCCATTCTATCAGTTTGATCATTCGTGAATTCACTCGTTTATTTCATTTGTAGTTTAATCTGGTTGTAGGCTAGCTTGAGCCTTATTGGGATCTGCAGTGCTAGCTGCTAACAGAAATTGGTAAAGTCTCTGGAAAGCACAACCAGCTGGTATGACAGGGTCACAGACCATTTTCTGGAAAAGGAGCGGAGGGCAGAATTTGTGTATAAATAGTGTTCATGTTCATGAATCTGAAGTGTGTATATTGTTCAGTAATGTTAAGAGAATGGTGGGCTCTGTGTTATAGGTTATACCTGGGTATAATATTCAAGGTTCTGTGTGTTGCATAGCCTACCTGGTTATGAATTTCCAGACTGTGTTGCAGAAGATGTTCAAGGATGTGTTGCACAGCTGGGTGTTGTGTTAAAGACTCTGTGTTGCATGTCAGGGTATGATGTTCAAGGCTCTTCATTGAATAGCCAGTGATTTTTGGATGTTTGATATTTTTGATTAAGGATATGAGGCACTAGCCTGGCAAGCCAGACTATAACATGAAATGTACAAGCAAAAATACTTTCTGCCACTAGGTAGGGTTGTCTAGTTCACTATGCTAATGGGGCACACCTTTCTATGCTTTGATATCCGGCCTACAGGTTTTACGATGAATGCGTAAAATGGGCTTCCCCTGTTTTAAAAACCAGCAGCCGCCACTGGAGTCACTGTAGCGTCCAGTTGGCCCTCAGTCCAACATGAGACAAAACCTAGATTTGTGGTTACCATATTTGTGTCAGTATGTTGTATTTTTGGAGAAGGGAAAAGAGAAAGAAAAGGGACCCTACTGGGAGACACTATATTGCAATGCCAATTAGGGTTGCTCCAGTTACCAGTAATTTATCATTCCCAGCAAATTTGACATTTGAAACAGTACAATATCATTTCAAAAATTTCAGGAGTTCACATTACTGCATTTCACCACTTTTTTCACTATACTTTGAAACGCACCCTTATGAGTTCACTTTTTCACCTGCCCTTTAAGACTAAAGGTCTTTACACATGAGGGGTGTTTTTTTCATGCGATTAATTTGCACATTGATGTATTTTTTCAAACTGTTGTTTTTAAAATGAGTACTTTCACACAGAACATGAATATTACACAACAAAAATGTGACACAATTTTTTCTCACTGAGGTTGATTTTTCTGGGCTTTCGCACCGTGAATAAAGGCATCAACCAATCATTTCAAGACCAGTGTGAAATGAGCAGGAAACAGAACATGACACATTAAAAAATTGCATTGGAGTTGGTGTGCATACTTTCTGTGCAAAAAAAATTGTACATTAATTTTTTACATTTTTACATCGCAATTTCGTGTCGTATCCAGTGTATAAAGACCCTTAGCCAGCAGCTTGTTGGCATGACATACGTGTAACAGTGGAAGAGCTCTTCCTCTGACCAGTGGCCATGGCACACTGCCTCGAGATATCTAGCTAAGTTTGGGAAGATGTTATGCATTCGGAGACTGCTGAACGAACTAGTGACATTAGATTGCTGAAACTTGTCGAGGAATAAGGCTCTCTGAGTGCAATCTGGTGATATTTTGCTTTTAGAACAAGTGATGGTGGAAAGTCCCCTTCTACACCTTTGTGGAAACAGTGCCTGAAGCCATGTGTGGCAGGAGGAGGCAATACATCTAACCTGGTGAAACATTTGATGTACATACATCCCAATTTATACAAAGAGTTCCAGAAATGGAAAGTGTGCCTGATCACCATATAAATAAACTAGACTAGCCCACCTGTAACGTAAGTTTAGCCAACCTAAAGTTACACAGGGCTAACTGACAGCCAGCCACTGTGATGATAGTACTAAGGCTAACATTTGTCTTCTTAGGCTATGTCCACACTAATACATTTTAGTTTTAAAACTTTTTGCTACATTTACGACTGGTGTCTACACTATTCCAGAGATTTTGTGCCCCTAAAATGGAGACTTTTAGAAATGCTCCTGGCTGCATTTTAGTTTGAAATCTATGTGGTAGCATTTTAGACAGGCAAAAATGGAGAGATTTGGAAACAATGATGCAGAAACCCACGTTCGCTTCCTGATTGGGTTTTCACTGACATTTCTAGTATCCTCTTGGATGAACTTATGAATCATATTTTTGAGTATCTGATTAAATCATTCGACCAGCCCATCCATTTGCAGATGATAGACACTAGTATGAGTCTATTAAATCCCCACTAATTTATACAGTTTGCAAAGTGCGCATGATGTGAATGTTGTGCTTTGGTCAGTCAGAATCTCTTTTGAAAAAACATGGAAGTGTGCTTCCGCAACATTGTATGCAGAATTGTTGTGTAGAGGCACTGCTTCCGGGTATTGCATTGCATAATCCACGAAGACAAACACAAAGCAATGCCCTTGTGCAGATTGATCTAATGTCTTGATGAGATCCAGACCAATTCTTTCAAAAGGGATTGTGATCAATGGTAAAGGGCAAAATGGTGCTTTTGGGGTGGCCAGTGGATTCACCAGCTGACATTTGTGACATATTGTGTACCACCTGTGAGCATCACCACAAATGCCAGACCAATAGAAACAGGCCATGAGTCAGTTCAGTGTTTCTCCTAACCCAAACGCCCCACCATGGGATTATGATGGCCACCCTTTGAGACCAACAACTGGGTTATTTCTTCTACTGTGTGTGAGTGTCCTGCATCACTCAATATAACCTCTGTTTTTCACAGAAAAATATGGATAGGAGAGTTCAATGTTAGGCTGGAAGTGTTGACCATTGATTACTTTCACTTGATCAAAAGTGTGTCTTAGGAGTTCGGCTTGCACCTGCTCCAACAGGAAATCCCAAAGGGAAATCCCTGTGCAGAGTGGAGGGGCGGAGCCCTTCCCAACCTCCATGTCCCCCTGACATGGAGCTGATGCAGATGGCCCTGGGAATGTCTCCCTAGAAAATGCTGCATTTCAACCCCCCTGGTTTTGCTGCAGCAAGATCCATTCACAAATAAATGCTTTCCTAATACTTTAAACCCTGACAGATATAACCCTGCTACAGTGCCTCTTGTATGTATTCCACCATGGCCTTTTGTTCTGAAATTGCCAGGGGATAGATCTGACAGTGTGGAAGCTTGGTGCCTGGGAGGAGGTCACTAGCACAGTCATATGGCTGGTGGGGTGGCAGCCCACTGGCCTTTCCCTTACTGAAAACCTTGTATGTGTTGTAGCATGGTGGGATGTGAACAGTGTTGATGTGGTCAGGGCTTGCCAGTAAGGTGGAGGCTAGGGTGAGTTCAGGCAGATGGAGACCATTGGGTGATTTCCTTGTTTTGCCAGGATATACTATATGGGCCATGGAGTAGCAGCCAGGGGAATCCTAGAATAATGGCCTGGTTTTGGGTTCAGATGATGAAGAGGGAAATTTTTTTCCTTCTGTAAAGTACTGACCTGAAGTTCCAGTGGCTGTGGGTGGGTTGTAATGCACCCCTCTCCAATGGGTCAACCATCAATGGCCTTAATTCTTACTGGCTGCAGGGGTTCTTATGTGGGTATCTGGACCTTCTGGATGATAGCACAGTCAATAAAGTTGCCAGTGGCCCCAGAGTCTATCAGGGCAGAGAGAACATGGGATGATTATGAGAGGTTTAACAGTACATTTAACTTGAGAATCTGTTGTAGTGGAGATGTAGTGGGGCTCACTGGGAGAAAGATAAGAGTGCTTGTAGCTCCCTTGGTTCCGGTGGCTCTCCTAGGGCCTATGGGCTGGATGGGACACTGAGCTAGCAGATGGTTGGCCCCTCCATAGTAGAAGTGCAAGCCCTCCTGGCACCTTTGTTCATGCTTGGAGTGGGTCACACGAGTGCTGGAGATTTCCATGGGCATGGGGGTAGCAGTGGCCAGAGCATTCAATGAGGAACCTTGTAGTGATGGCCTGTTCCAGAAGAGGTTGTCTATCCTGATGGCTAGGTTGATGAGAGAGTCCAGGGTTTGCTGCTCATAACAGCAGACCAGCTCAGTCAGAATGAGGGGGTCAAGTCCCTGATGAAATGTGGCTTTCAGGGCCGGCTCGTTCCACCCGCTTCCAGCAGCAAGGGTACAGAACTCCAGTGCATATTCAGCTACTTTTCTATCCCCCTGCTGTAGTGTTAGCAGCCTCTCACCAGCCTCATCGCCTAGTGGCTGATGGTCGAACACTCTTAAATAGTTCAACAAAGCATGCATATGAAGTTGTGGGCTCACCGCCCCTCTACCACACAGCAGTCCCCCAATTGAGCGCCTTCCCATTGAGCAAGTTGATAAACTGAGCAATTTTTTGGTAATCAGTCATAACCTTTCTGCACCAAAAGAAGAGTGAGCACTAAAGCAAGAAGCCTTTATATTTAGAAACCTCCCTGGAAAATTTATCTGATCAGGGCACAAGCAGAGGAGCACTCACGGTGGGCATGGAATGTGTTAGAAGAGTCTGCAAGACAGCAGTGGTAAGTTGTGAAATGCAGGTGTCCAGTTCACTTAACATCTGCTGATGTTCTTCTAATAGGCATCCCTGTGCTGAAAGAGCAGTTTATGGTGTCTCCTCTGCTGCATCCATTATGTAGGGAAAGTGTTTTATCAGGTCTGCAGACAGCTGTAGAATGCAGTCGCAGTGACATAGTGGGTATGTCACAAACTGGCAAACAAATCCAAGTCTTAATCCAATTCATAGTCATGGGAAAGCAAGGGGTCAAGCAAGGTGCAGTCAGTATGTCAGAGACCGAGCAGAGATCAAAGTCAGGAATGTGGAAGAAAGGTCAGAGTTGGGTTAGAGCAGTACTTAGTGGAAAGGCTTGGCACGGTCAGGCAAGGCACACTGAGCAATACTTTGCAATGAGCAAACTGAGGGAGAGTGCTTATATTGTGTATGAGTGATTAGGGGAATGCGGAGCAGGTGCAACACAGATTAAAATTTGGGAGAAGGAGAGTGGTGTGGTGTCTGCTGGGAGTTGTAATCCACGGCATCCATGTTTTGAAGGCTGCCATGAACTCGGGGCTTCCACATAATTCATGACGGTTTGGGGTTTTCTGTTTACTCCAGCTATCTAGCACAGGAGTTAATATTTTAATTTTCTCTTTCCTGGATGACACTTTACATTTTTCTTCTAGTAACTCTACCACATCACATCACATTATCTGTAGCTGCTTTATCCTGTTCTACAGGGTCGCAGGCAAGCTGGAGCCTATCCCAGCTGACTACGGGCGAAAGGCGGGGTACACCCTGGACAAGTCGCCAGGTCATCACAGGGCTGACACATAGACACAGACAACCATTCACACTCACATTCACGGTCAATTTAGAGTCACCAGTTAACCTAACCTGCATGTCTTTGGACTGTGGGGGAAACCGGAGCACCCGGAGGAAACCCACGCGGACACGGGGAGAACATGCAAACTCCGCACAGAAAGGCCCTCGCCGGCCCCGGGGCTCGAACCCAGGACCTTCTTGCTGTGAGGCGACAGCGCTAACCACTACACCACCGTGCCGCCCGTAACTCTACCAGTTTATCAAAAATATTTGTATTTATCTATGTCTCTGTCATGATGCATGTCTGCAGGTACATCCATCAAGTGACATGGCTTTTCCTGAGTAGCTACTTTAATTTTATTGATTTCTTTTTTTAACATAATACATCTTGTCTTTAGGGCTCACATAGTTGTTTGGTAAACAGCCAAGGATGCTGGCAGTGCTGATGGTACTTTTTGCTGATGGTAGATGCACCAACAAATACCAACATGTTTCAGTGACATCACAGCAAAAACACAATAATAGTGGGAAATTTAATATCTAAATTTAAAAAAAATGAATCATAAAAGAAAAATGAAAAAGAAAAAATTGTCCTTTCAATGCATAAATCTGATTTATGGTTTTATCAAAAATAATTTAAACAAGAATTTATTTTTTCATATGTAAATGTGAACCATCTGAATGTGGCATAGTTGCATATTTGTCAAAGACAATATTTTGTAAGTATTTTAGCAAACAAATAGTTTTTGCTCACTGTGGTCAAAGGAAGGACAACTGGTGAACCAGCGACAGGGTCATGGGTCAAGTCAAGTTTATTTGTATAGTGCTTTCAACAGTAGACATTGTCTCAAAGCAGCTTTACAGAAAATTAAAAGCTTTAAACATGAGCTAATTTTATCCCTAATTTATCCCCAGTGAGCAAGCCTGTGGTGATGGTGGCAAGGAAAAATCCCTCAGACGACATGAGGAAGAAACCTCAAAAGGAACCAGACTCAAAGGGGAACCTATCCTCATTTGGGTGGCAACAGATAGTGTGATTTATAAATAAATCGCTTCTATAACTGTGTCCTATAGAGTCACAAAGTATAACTGTGAAAATAGGAAAACCATTATAGTTTTAACATGAAGTCTGTTTTGTTGAAGTTATAAACTGTTCATTGATTGAAACTTGAGTGCAAAACTGTTCATGACAACGGCAGTCCAAAAGCTAGCAAGTCAACTGTAGTCCTCAGGCATAAATGTATTACTGTAAGTGTCCAGAGCCATCTTCCAAGTGTGACTTTCGACTGTGCATATGGGGCCGTCCTCCACAAGAGCAATGTGACGAGACTCCAGCCAGATGTAGGGCATCAGGATGGATCAGGCAGGACCGAGAAGCAAAAGAGGTCAGCATCTTACTGTTGTCTCAGGATCAACATGTAACTCAGAGAGACAGGAAGAAGGAAAGGGGGGAGAAGAAGAGAGAGAATACACAGGTTGTTAGGTATGCCCAATGTCACCTAATGAGTGGGTCTCAAAGGCTGACTGATTCACATGGGACACGAAGGCTAGCCCTTATGGTGCAATCACACAGAAGAGCTACTGTAGTACAAACTGCTGAAAAAGTTAATGCTGGCTAAAAACTTTGTCAGCAGTTTGTGCTACAGTAGCTCTTCTGTGGGATTGGACCATATAGGCTAGCCTTGGTGCCCCATGCAAATCAACAAGCCTTCGACACCCATGACCCTGTCTCCAGTTCACCGGTTGTCCTTCCTTGGGCAATTTTTGGTAGGTACTAACCACTGCATACCAGGAACACGCCACAAAATGTGCCATTTTAGAGATGCTTGGACCCAGTCATTTAACCATCACAATTTGGCCCATGTCAAAGTCGCTCACATCCTTACGCTTGCCCATTTTTACTGCTTCCAACACATCACCTTCAAGAACTGACTGTTCTCTTACTGCCTAATACAGTGGGGCAAAAAAGTATTTAGTCAGTCACCAATTGTGCAAGTTCTCCCACTTAAAAAGATGACAGAGGCCTGTAATTTTCATCATGGGTATACCTCAACTATGAGAGACAAAATGAGAAAAAAAAATCCAGAAAATCACATTGTCTGATTTTTAAAGAATTTATTTGCAAATTATAGTGGAAAATAAGTATTTGGTCAATAACAAAAGTTCATCTCAATACTTTGTTATATACCCTTTGTTGGCAATGACAGAGGTCAAACGTTTTCTGTAAGTCTTCACAAGGTTTTCACACACTGTTGCTGGTATTTTGGCCCATTCCTCCATGCAGATCTCCTCTAGAGCAGTGATGTTTTGGGGCTGTCGCTGGGCAACATGGACTTTCAACTCCCTCCAAAGATTTTCTCTGGGGTTGAGATCTGGAGACTGGCTAGGCCACTCCAAGACCTTGAAATGCTTCTTACGAAGCCACTCCTTCGTTGCCCGGGCGGTGTGTTTGGGATCATTGTCATGCTGAAAGACCCAGCCACATTTCATCTTCAATGCCCTTGCTGATGGAAGGAGGTTTTCACTCAAAATCTCACGATACATGGCCCCATTCATTCTTTCCTTTACACGGATCAGTCGTCCTGGTTCCTTTGCAGAAAAACAGCCCCAAAGCATGTTGTTTCCACCCCCATGCTTCACAGTAGGTATGGTGTTCTTTGGATGCAACTCAGCATTCTTTCTCCTCCAAACATGACAAGTTGAGTTTTTACCAAAAAGTTCTATTTTGGTTTCATCTAACCATATGACATTCTCCCAATCCTCTTCTGGATCATCCAAATGCTCTCTAGCAAACTTCAGATGGGCCTGGACATGTACTGGCTTAAGCAAGGGGACACGTCTGGCACTGCAGGATTTGAGTCCCTGGCGGCGTAGTGTGTTACTGATGGTAGCTTTTGTTACTTTGGTCCCAGCTCTCTGCAGGTCATTCACTAGGTCCCCCCATGTGGTTCTGGGATTTTTGCTCACCGTTCTTATGATCATTTTGACCCCATGGGGTGAGATCTTGCATGGAGCCTCAGATCGAGGGAGATTATCAGTGGTCTTGTATGTCTTCCATTTTCTAATAATTGCTCCCACAGTTGATTTCTTCACACCAAGCTGCTTACCTATTGCAGATTCAGTCTTCCCAGCCTGGTGCAGGTCTACAATTTTGTTTCTGGTGTCCTTTGACAGCTCTTTGGTCTTGGCCATAGTGGAGTTTGGAGTGTGACTGTTTGAGGTTGTGGACAGGTGTCTTTTATACTGATAACGAGTTCAAACAGGTGTCATTAATACAGGTAACGAGTGGAGGACAGAGGAGCCTCTTAAAGAAGTTGTTACAGGTCTGTGAGAGCCAGAAATCTTGCTTGTTTGTAGGTGACCAATACTTACTATTTTACTGAGGAATTTACCAATTAATTCATTAAAAATCCTACAATGTGATTTCCTGGATTCTTTCCCCCCATTCTGTCTCTCATAGTTGAAGTATACCTATGATGAAAATTACAGGCCTCTCTCATTTTTTTAAGTGGGAGAACTTGCACAATTGGTGACTGACTAAATACTTTTTTGCCCCACTGTATATCCCACTCCTTGACAGGTGCCATTGTAATGAGATAATCAGTGTTATTCACTCCACCTGTCAGTGGTCATGATGTTATAGCTGATCGGTGGATTTATATAAACTTCTTTCTCACCCCCCTGGTGCAGGGTGGTGGTGGTTGTGTGTCTTCCTCATGCTCAGGTCCTCTACCAGAGGCCTGGGAGTTTGAGGGTTGTACATAGTATCTTAGCTGTTCCTAGGACTGCAATCTTCTTGAACTTGAAGTCCCACAGGATCATAGCTCTGTTGTTCTAAACCACTTTTGGTGGTATGTCTCACTGGGCCTTGGGGATTTCTCATCCATACTCAGCACAGATGTTCCTGTCCACTATCCCAGCTACTTGCCTCTCAGTGTACGCTGTCGCAGCTTACATCTTACACTCTGCTACTATGTGCTGAACTGTCTCAGGGGTATCTTTGCAGAGCCTGCACCTTGGGTCCTGTCTACTGTAGTAGACACCTGACTCTATGGACCTACTGCTTAGGGCCTGTTCATGTGCTGCCATGATCAGAGCTTCTATACTGTCCTTCAAGCCAGCCTTCTCTAGGCACTGGTAGGACTACTTGATGTCAGCCACTTTGTCTATCTGCCAATGATACACCCCATGGAGGGGCTTGGTTGATTTTTTTCTCTTCATCCTTGTCACCCTTTGTCTTCTGCTGCCTGAGGCACTCTCTTACTAGTTCATCAGGATGCTGAACTATGGGTGGAACCCTTCATGCATTGTGAGGAGTTTTTGTGTCTTGACATCAGCTACATCTATCTCCTCTTATGGCCAGCTTACTATTCCAGATGCATATCTGATGACAGGTAGGGCAGACATGTTGATGGCTTGGAGCTTCTTGCAACCATTGAGCTGGCTTTTCAGAACCTGTCTTACCCTCTGGAGGTGTTTGGTCATGGCTCACCACCTTGCCTCCTCATCGTGGTGCCCACTGGCCTGTGGGATACCCTGATACTTATAGCTGTCCTATACTTTTCTGTTACCCTGCCTTCTGGTAACTCCACCCCATCAGCCCTGATCACCTTCCCTCTCCTTGCCATCATGTGGTGATACTTACACAGTCCAAATGACATTTGAGTGTCCTCACTGGAGATCCTGGTGACATGGATCAGTGAGTCAGTATCTCATTCACTCCTAGCATACAGCTTGATGGCATTCATGTATAAGAGGTTGCTGATGGTCACTCCACTCCTGAATCTGTATCCACATCCACTCTTTGTGATGATCTGGCTTAGGGGGTTCAGGTCTATGCAGAACAGCAGTGGGGACAGTACATCACCTTAGTATATGCCACACTTGATCATGACTTGTGCAGCGACCTTGGAGTTAAACTCCAGTGTTGATTTCCACAGCCACACTGAATTCTTGATGAAAGTTACCAGTGCACTCTGTGTGTGTGTGTGTGTGTGTGTGTGTGTGTGTGTGTGTGTGTGTATATAATATATTAGTGCTGTCAAAAATGTCGCGTTATTATCGCGTTAACTTGACTCAATTTTAACGGCGATAATTTTTTTATCGCGAGATTAACGCTCTGTGACATGATGTAGGTTTTTCATAAGCTTTTGAAACTGCCAGGAACTTGGAACAGAGACTTTGCTTAGAAAAACAATAGCAGCTAGACTGTAATGCCACGCCCCGCACAGCCAGAGTCTTCTGCCCTCCCCCCAAAGAATCAGTGCAGGCAGGGCGCGCTAGCCCTGCGCCTCGGGACGAAGAGCCACAGTGCTCAGCTTAGGTTTCGTTTTCCCATCGGCGGCTCCAGCCCGACTTTGCAGTGGCTGTGACAAGACGTGTTATGCTCTGCAATAAAAAAAAACATTGGTACAAAGCAAGCCCATTCACTTTTTAATGCTGATAAGAGAATTACAATGGTTTTTCATGTGACAAAAATGTGTGATTAAATTGCAATTAATCGCGAGTTAACTATGACAGTCGCGACATTAATCACGATTAAATATTTTAATCGCTTGACAGCACTAATATATATATATATATATATATATATATATATATATATATATATATATATATAGTGTTCTCCCCAGAGCACTTTTGCTCCAATACTCACTGAAAAATCACGTCAGATTTCTGCCTTGTAATGTTTGGGGCATATTTTGAAGGAAAATCAGTGTTTTGGGCCCATTTGATGCCATGATCCACTCAGGCAGATTGGAAATACCCCTGGGAACTCCCCAATCACAGCAAATGCCCTCAATCACTTTGCTGCTGCACTGGTACCATGATGCTTCAGTGCGTGGGTGAGCACCCTTGCACTGACATCATATTTACATTAGCAACCATTGCTACCCTATGCCTGGGGGACAAACGAACTTTGTTTACATACTGTTCACATTGCTGAAGCCAAGTGAAGATGTCCGGCATCTGTTGCCCAATGAAAACTACAGCTGAAAAAGCTCTACTACTGGTTTACTTGGATAATCTTAGTCAAAAAGAAGCAAAGGATAGATATACGTGGAAATTAGAATTAATTAGAGGTTATGATCTGTACAAAATTCCTCGAAATGACTGGAGTGATGGTGCAGATTTGTAACCTAGCATTAGCATTAGCTACATGTTGGAATAAATACCTTCTTTTTCCCGAAGTGTCCCGACACGGAAGAACAGTTAAAAAAAACTACAAAAACAAGAAAATCTTCTTTGTGTAAAGACATTTTGCCAACATGAGCTTTTGGGAACAGAATGTTGCGAAAGCCAAAGCATTTACTCTCAAAGGACTCCTACCTGAACTGTTGGCTAGATGATATTCCCGGCCCTCCATGTTGCAACAACCCCAAGGTCATCTAGTGACAGAGATTTTTGCATTCTATCATTTATACAGTGACGCTTATTATTGTTAAAACAATATCTGAAGTGTTTTTTTTTTTTGTAAAATAACAAAATATCTTGTTCTAGACTTTCAAACAATATTGTAAGAATTTATCCAGTAGTGGATGGTACAATAATTACAAACGCTAACAGAATCAGCGCATTCCAGTTGTAGCTATAGTCATATAGTAACTATAATCACCCTTGTAATAATAATTTCAATAAACAGTTAATATTCAGTTCCCTCTTCATTTATTCTCTATTCAAAATGTGCAACTGCGTCACACAGGTTGATGTGTGTAACGGACAATATCAATTTTATCCAAAGTTTGAAGTATTAAGTAGGCCTAAGTATAAAGAGCATTTGTGCAGTAAATACAATCTGCAGGTTTTTTTTTTTTCTAACTGCAACAGAATTAATTTAAACTTTTGGTTAGTGGTATTCTGGCAGTGGTTCAGGTAATAAAACAGCATTATTATATAATACATTGTTGTCAGATGATGACTTTATTTATTGCTCATGTGAGCCCCATGCTGCAAACCACAGTATCACAGACCTCCACTTGTTGTGGCAACCTTTTCAACCATGTTAACAGTAAAAAGTGACAGTGTCAGTACCACCATAAAATGCTCCTAAAAGTCACTAGATGCCACCAAATGGGCTACCGTTTTTCAAAATTTAGGAAACACCCCCCGCCTATGTACTCTCCACTCATGCGCCATGCATGTATGTGTGTGTGAGGGTGGCACAGTGGTGTAGTGGTTAGCACTGTTGCCTCACAGCAAGAAGGTTATGGGTTCAACCCCAGTGGCTGATGGGGGCCTTTCTGTGTGGAGTTTGCATGTCCTTCCTGTGTCTGTGTGGATTTCCTGTGGGTGCTCCGGTTTCCCCCACAGTCCAAAGATATGCAGGTTTGGTTAATTGGTGGCTCTAAGGCCCACTTTACACGGGGACGGTCTGAAACAAAAACGCAAAAGTCCGTTTTCGTTCTCACTTTTTCCGCGTCTACACAACCGTTTTCAAGGAGGAAATCTGCGTCTATACGGTGACGCATAAATGTGTGGAATTCAATTGGATGTGCATGCCAGGCGGCTAGGTGGTGCTGTGAAAGACCTCCGCTATGTTTGCACGCATGCGCAACGTCTTCCGTCTTGTCTGATCTGCACATCTGCGCCGCAAAAACTTTGACTACTCTGGCTATGGTAAGTAAGAAAGTAAGTAAAAAAGTAAGAGCATACTATACCCGCCTCTGTTCATTAACGGTATATGTGCAGATTCGGTATAGATGTTTGAAGGACTCCTGGACGTTTATTAAAGCTGCCAGAGCTGCTTGAAGGTCCGTTGGATCGATGTAATCAGACATGTTCTTACTTTTTTACTTACTTTCTTACTTCCCGGGCTGGCATGTACAGTATATGACATATGTATGACGTAAACGCGTACCCGACGTGAGCAGATCCGAGCAGAGTTTCGCGTATTGGGTAGTTTAGACGGATATGCAACGGGGGCTGTTTTTAACTTACCCACTCTGGAAGACGTTTTCAATTTTTTCCGTTTTTCAGCCTCGGAAACGCCGTCCCCATGTAGACGAAAGGCACTTCCGATAAAATATTTAGTCGTTTTTACCCGACAGCGTCCTCGTGTAAACGGGCCCTAAATTGACCGTGAGTGTGAATGGTTGTTTGTCTCTATGTGTCAGCCCTGTGATGATCTAGCAACTTGTCCAGGGTGTACCCTGCCTCTTGTCCATAGTCAGCTGGGATAGGCTTCAGCTTGCCTGCGACCCTGTAGAACAGGATAAGTGGCTACAGATGATGGCTGGATATCAATAAAGGGTGGCACAGTGTTGTAGTGGTTAGCACTGTCACCTCACAGCAAGAAGGTTCTGGGTTCAAGCCCAGTTGCTGATGGGGACCTTTCTGTGTGGAGTTTGCGTGTTCTGTCTGTGTGGATTTCCTCTGGGTGCTCTGGTTTACCCCACAGTCCAAATATATTCAGGTTTGGCTAATTGGTGGCTTTAAATTGACCATAGGTGTGAATGGTTGTTTGTCTCTATGTGTCAGCCCTATTTCTCAGTTTGCTTCTTGTCAGAACTGGCAACTTGTCCAGGGTGTACCCTGCTTCTCCCCCATAATCAGCTGGGATAAGCTCCAGCTTGCCCGTGACCCTGCACAGAATAAGTGGTTATGGATGGAAGTGTGTGTATACACACACAGTACCTTACATGTATTATGTCTTTTTTTTAATGCATTTCAGGTTCTTTGAAAAATTATACTTTATAGAGTATATGTTTACATACAGTAATATTTTCTACTGTGTTCAATATAACAACGGTGTGTTATTTTATCTTTTTTTTAGAAAGAAATTGATAACGTTAAGATCCAGATACATAACACAAAAGAGCTTATCAGAGGAAAAGGGATACTACTGGAGAAAGAGAAAAAGAACCATTCACAACTGAGAAAGGATATAGCAGTAAGCTGAAACCAATACTATTATATTTAAATTAAAATTACTTAAATATTTTCTGGAGATATCCTGCCTGAAGCATAAATTCTTATTTTGCTTTTGTAATAAAACACAATAGGATTATTTGAAAATGTACATAATTGAATCTTAGTGCCAACTTTTCTTGAAAAAGCTGATAAAATATGTGAAGACTTGTAGAAAGAATGTTATAATCAACCCAAAATTGTAAGATACTGGAGTTGGCTAGGACTTTGGATTTGGAATCTATGGCCAAGAGGCCAAAATATAATGTAGGAAGACATTGTGATATTATTTTCTATGTGTTATGGGGAACAAATAAAATGCATTTGTTTTTCGCAAGTAATAAACCATTAAATACAATAAAGTATGTTTTAATGTTTGTTCCTCTTTTTATTTATTGCATATTAATATTATAAAAGAAACAAATATCACATATCAGTCATGTGAATTTGTAAGTTTGTATTACCTTAAAGCCTATCTGTTTCTGTATTTGCTTTATGCTTTGTTACTTTATTAACATAAAGTCTATCTGTTGCAACTCTCCAAATAAGTGGTGATGTAAAAAAAATGTTCTAGACATTCTTGTAAATTTGAGCACTGTTCGCATTTATTCTGGAAGAAAAGTTCTCACCATTCTAGCCATCTTGATAGGAATGAAATGACTTGTAATGATTTGTAATGCCATTGTAAAACACCCTTTTTCTGTCTAGATTCACAACAGGAGATGCGAGGCCATTGCAAAATGGCTTTGCTGCCAGCTGAAAAAGGCTCAGTCCAGTCACGAAGAGCTGAGGAGTGACATCTTTCATACAGAGAAAGAGGTGGAACATCTCAAGAAGCAATTAAGTACCTCATAAAATGTAGAATGAATTAATGTATAAATGCACTCTCTGCAATTAATTAAATTTGTCCATACAGTGCAAGGTACAATATGACAATATGATTTATGTTCTGTGACAGATTTTCATTCATAGTTATTAGTTTATTTATAGTTATTAGTTAATTCATAGTTACTAGTTCATTTATAGTTGTTTTAGTTTATTTCCATGGAAGACTTCTTGATGTCGAATGAATGAATGAATGTCCACTGCAATACAGTGTATCATCTGAATAACAAATGGTAAATACGCATATTCTTTCTGTCAGTATTTTTATTTGGAATCTCATCCAAGATTCCAAACAGCAAATTTAGGCTCAGAGTTTTGTTTTCTTCTTCTTTAGTGAATTGGTAGTAAATCTGTAGCATAATTATATCAGCTGATTGGGGAACAAGAAACAATAGAAGATCTCATCTCATCTCATTATCTCTAGCCGCTTTATCCTTCTACAGGGTCGCAGGCAAGCTGGAGCCTATCCCAGCTGACTACAGGCGAAAGGCGGGGTACACCCTGGACAAGTCGCCAGGTCATCACAGGGCACAATAGAAGATGGAAAGCTCTAATATCTCATCTCATCATCTCTAGCCGCTTTATCCTTCTACAGGGTCGCAGGCAAGCTGGAGCCTATCCCAGCTGACTACGGGCAAAAGGCGGGGTACACCCTGGACAAGTCACCAGGTCATCACAGGGGTGGGTCATCACAGGGGTGACACATAGACACAGACAACCATTCACACCTACGGTCAATTTAGAGTCACCAGTTAACCTAACCTGCATGTCTTTGAACTGTGGGGGAAACCGGAGCACCCGGAGGAAACCCACGCGGAGAACATGCAAACTCCGCACAGAAAGGCCCTCACCGGCCACGGGGCTTGAACCCGGACCTTCTTGCTGTGAGGCAACAGCGCTAACCACTACACCACCGTGCCGCCCGCTCTAATATCTATAACCCCAATTCCAAAAAAGTTGGGATGCTGTGTAAACTGAAAATAAAAACAGAATGTGATAATTCACAAATCATAGAAACACTATATTTCATTGAAAATAATACAAAGACAACATATCAAATGTTGAAATAGAGACATTTTTATTGTTTTTTGGAAAATATATGCTCATTTTGAATTTGATGTCAGCAACATGTTTCAAAAAAGTTGGGACCTTCTGCGTTCTTTCAGGGAAGCCAGTAACTAGAGAGAGAGAGAGAGAGAGAGACACACACAAGCCAAGCAATGTAGCGCCGTGTATGTATGTCTGTATGCTTAAAGTGCAGAGAGCAATAGAGTCGCTGAAAAGTGAACTTTGAGCTAAAAATAATATATAGATTTAGGCACTGCCTAAAAGCGGAGCTCCCATCTGTTTCTGGGTTGTAGAATTTTCTTATATCCTAGCCCAGGGGTGGGCATACTTTTTGGCTCAGGGGCCACATTGACTTTTGAAATTTGCCAGGCGGGCCGGGCCAACACCAAATTCATACATATCGAACATAAACCGGAAAAGCTTTAGTGTTATTGTAAGGCCTTCACTGACAGAGACCCAAATGCAGATCAGATTGACATTTATTTTAGTTCTCAGTCAACAAAGGCAGAGCAGAAAAATGCTTGCAGTTCAATAGATTGGCACATTAAAAAATATATACACATAAACACCAGCACTACAGCAGCCACCCACGACAACCAAAATTACTAAGAGTTATACTTTTTATATTATCATGTCTGTAAACATGTGACTACCATCTTATTACAGCTCCAACATAGTTTTAAAAAGAGAAAGTGTTAATACTCCCATTCACTCAGCAACCGCTGAGCTGTATTCGTCCGTGCTTGCGCTGACTGGTTGTTAGCATAATTAGCATGCTTGGAGGAAAAGTGCCATTTGATGTTATATTCCTTTAAAACTGCAACGGTTTCTTTGCAAATAAGGCGTACAGCCTTTGATCGGACTTCAGCAAAAAAAAATTTAGTCGTCCATTCTTTATTGAACACCCTGCACTCACTGTCCACTTTTCTTTTTTTAGGACCACTCACTGTAAAGTTTTATCCTGTGTTCTCGAGATCATCAGTGGCACGGGCGCCAGAATGACTTCCATGGCACGCGCTGCACCACTCTGCAAATGTAATCTCGCGTGAATACGACTGACTGGAAAGACGGATCTCTAGAACACCTGTCTACGTGATAACACTGATGCTTATAGTTTATAGATCTGCTCAATTGTGTTTATATGATTGTCTTCCGCGGGCCGGATTAAAAACGCCAACGGGCCGGATGTGGCCCGCGGGCCGTAGTTTGCCCACCTCTGTCCTAGCCAGTCTCTTTTGTTTTATTTCTTTACTGGCTAGCACTGGCCACTAGGCGGTGTGTATGACTGGTAATTACTAACACTGGCCACTAGGCGGTGTGTATGACTGGTAATTACTAACACTGGCCACTAGGTGGTGTGTATGACTGGTAATTACTAACACTGGCCACTGGGCGGTGTGTATGAGTGGTAATTACTAACACTGACCACTAGGCGGTGTGTATGAGTGGTGGTACACGTACACGGACAAACCACAAAAAATCGACTCGATGGGTTTACCATTTTTTCTTAGGTATGGTGCTCCGCGGGAGCTCCACTAAAAATACACCTTGTGTTGTAAAGCCTGTCTCCCATTTCTTTATTCCCTAAACTGCAAGAGTGTTACACTAAAAAAGCAACAAAAAAAAACCATACAGTACAAAATATCAGCATAATCTAGACGTCTTTTAAGTGTACAGCATTGGAAATTCCCCTTACTGTGCTTAGGATAGGGTGACCAGATTTCCCTAGTCTGAAACCGGGACACTTTTGCGCGCAACCATGCTCGTGCACGCACACCTTTTTTTTTTTTTTTACGTAAACGTAACACTCAGAGAGGTGCTCTTATCATTTTGTTGAAGCTCACATTTATCAACATCTCACATGAAATAAAACAAACAGGCATGTTGTTGTCTAGTAGCATAGTGGTATACAGATCAGTTAAATTATGGTCAGACAACAGATTTTGTAATGGCTGAGAATAGGCCAGGCTATGTCCATAGGCCAAATTTAAACTGATTTATTTCACCTGTTTGTGAGAACACCAAGAAGAATGCATATGCACATGTAGGCTATATCTCTAAAATTGTATGCACTATAGCATGAACTTAAAAAGTAGATATGTGATCTCAACATAGCCTAGGTCAGAATCAACCTTACTAACCATTCCCCACAACTGAATGAATAAAGCAAGAAGATGTGTACAAAAGTGAACACTTTAATGGAAGGTGCAACAAGCTGTTCAACACAGCAATATGGCCAAACTGTCAGAATGGTATGTTAAACAGAAACAAAAAAGAGACAAGTGATTTGAGAATATACACTCAAACAAAACAGCAATAAAGGAGGAGAGGGGCGACAGCCCGAGGAAAGCCCCCACAGGAGCACACATCATTTGCAACATAGGCTACCCAACTCAGTACAAGAACAAAGCACAGGAACAAAGCTAAGGCGACTGTCAATCCACCCACCCTAAACAAAATGCATGAGCCTACGTATATTTACAAGAAGAGTTTTAATGTGATCCTGTATATCGGCGTTACCACCGTGGGCTACAGAGAAGGAACACTTACAGTGTGTGCAGTAGGCTTCGTGTGCATTGTTCTGCACCTCTCGGAGGAAGGGGTAGGCGCCCTGTAAATCTTTGGAAAAGGTACATTTTCTTTTTGGCATAATTGCTGCGGCATTACTGCTGCTAGCTGCTAGAGAAAGAACATTCGCGCCAGTTAATGTTTATTTTATTGTTGCATGGCAACACGTTCTGTTGTCTGGAATAATGTGGCTAAATAAACACCCATGCCACAGGGCCAGGGGGCAGTAACCAGGAAAGTTTGCGATTCCTGTCAATTCATCAAAATAGTAAATGCAGACATTTCTCCGCTAATGATTCCCACGCTCAGGGGTGCTGCTAGAAATCTTGGGCCCTATGAAAGATTACAATTTAGGGCCCCCCGGTAAAATTTTCAAGCTCAAGCAACTGAATTTCAAGTCTGTTTTTGGCTGGCACTTCTACTTTACTATGCATGTGATCAGCTACCTAGCAAGTTTAGGTGATACAATTATTTGGTATATGAACATTTTAAATGAAGAACTGTCAGAATTAGACTGAATAGAATGTTGCCTTAAAATGAAAATTCCATGATATATATGGAAGATATATATATATTTTTTTCTTTTATGAGCAACTATTATTAGGCCACTCAGTAGCCTATGGAGTTCATGCAATCCAAATGTTTGTGTTGAGAGAAATTGCATGCATCACTGTATCAGTATGGATTTATAACATTCTGTATGCATATTATGGATACTCCAGAGCCCTCCAGCACACATCAATAATCAGGATTACAAAATGTATTCCTTTGTTTCCTCCATTTATTGACTTATTGTATGTGATCAAATGTACGCCTTGACGAATAACTACACTAGTTTTTTGATACAATTACATAGTGGACTGCAAGAAATCCACTAAGTGTTTTTGGTTTCTTTTAGGCATCACACATTTATTAGAAAACACAGCAAATGTTCAAATATTCAAGTTAAATACTTAGCAACAGTATCAATAAATCTACACATGAACAATAGCAATGATATCTATGACCACAGCTAATGTGCAAAATATTAAAGTTAAATACTTAACAATATCAACAAATCCACACATGAACAATGGCAAAACACCTAGACTTAATTATACAATAAAGATACCTATGAAAAAAGGTGATTTCTTTTTCACACACAGTGTGATATCCGGACTTCATAATTTATCACACCTGCTCCTGCTTAGCAACTTCTAGAATGCACACCTCTGTTGCGCACATAGAAAAACTGACAGCTGCTCTAAGCTGCACTAATAGCGGCGCTGTGCATACACGGAGCGACACATTTCACGTGTCCCGCACCCAGAATCAGACTGTACCATTAGTAAAAAGGGTGGAGGGGTGAAATGACAATATCATAAATAATTCAAGAAAAATGTTATAGCAAATCATAACCATGTATAATTTGCATATTTTAACAGATGAAATGAAATATTTTATTTCAAAAACTTACACAAGGCAATACTATTAAAATAATATTAATATCCCTCACAGGCCCCCCTGTCAGTGCCAGGCCCTTAGAATCGTCCTAACTCCCCCCCAGCGGCGCCCCTGCCCACGCTGCTCAGTCGCAAACGTTGCGAGTGGCGAAAACCGGGACATATCCGTGTCCCGACAGACTTTTGTTGGGACTCGGGACACACAACCCCAAATTGGGACTGTCCCGGTAAAACCGGGACGTCTGGTCACCCTAGCTTAGGACCTCCTCAATACAATCACAGAAATCTATGCTAGTTAGATTGTAATCGTTTTGCTGCAGGCTACACACATTGTCATGATGAAACTGTGTGAAGTTATATCCAATGTTGTTATGTAAGCTAGTTGGACAGAAAACAGTACATTGTGCAATAGGCATAGGCAAGCAACAAATGCTAACAAATGTAAGTATTATACTAGCCTATTTCATTACATGCATAATATTATACTCATAAAAACATGACATAGCCACATACCTTTATCCTTTGCATATTTATATGATTCTCCTAATTGCATTAGTCCTGTACAAAGTTAGAGGTAATAGATGCCCCCACTTCCCTTACCTCGGGCTTTCGGTGGAGAGAGCTGAGGTCATCATACCTCCTCATCTTGTACTTCTGAGTAGGAGACCAGTAACCTGCCTGGCTCACAGAATAGAATCAGGGTGCCCACTCAGATAGGCTAATTGACCCACACAGTGACATGTTTTAATTGATGTGCTAATGAGCGACCTAAAGACGATTGCTCAAATATCACTATTCTGATTTTTTTTTGGGGGGGCTGCCCTGTGCTGCTCCTGCCAAGATGCCACCCTGGGCAGCTGCCTATTTCGCCCATACCTAAATCTGGCACTGCCAATGCTGAATTTAGTGAATGAATACTAAGTTTTGTGAATAAATCCTGGGTTCTGTGAATACCTTTAGGGCATGCTTCAGAATTAAATCAAGCATTGTGCTGCAGGCTACAGCCACTTATTTTTGTTTTCTTGAACACTGTTTTATGACTAGCCCTGTTGGTGTTTGTCCCGGTGTCAGTTCCCACGGTGGGTGGGCTGTTTGCTTGGTATTGGGCTTGGACAGGTAAGCATGAGCACACTCCTACATTACACACCATGTAGTAATCGAATTGTCTAGATATCCAAGAGAAGATGCAAGTGCTATACCATGTAATCAGGTTAATGAGGGAAGACTAGGGTAGCTAGCCATTTCTGTTTCACTTTTGTTTCAGAAAAAAGTAGAAATACTCAGAGAGTTTGCTCTAGTAACCTAATTAATATAAAATTGGATCATACTGACTGTACAGCCACTGCCAGCACCTTTGATCTAAAGATAGGACTCTTAAATACTAGCTCACGTACATCGAAAGCACTAACTGTTCATGAACTTATTATTAATCAGGAGTTTAATGTACTGTGTTTAACAGAAACATGGATTAAGCCAAATGAATATATAGCATTAAACAAAGCTAGTCCTCCTGGATACAGTTATATACACCAGTCTTGTCTAACTGGCAGAGGAGGAGGCGTCGCGGTTATCTATCATGATTATCTAGGTGTAACACAAAAACCTGGTTATAAATTCAATGCATTTGAAGTTCTTCATACTAATGTAATGTATGTAGCCTCAAAAAATAAATCTACCCAGTCAATTCCATTATTTACAGGCCCCCGGAGCCATATTCTGAGTTTCTTTCTCAATTTGCAGTTTTCATCTCAGACCTTGTTATTTCCTTAGAGAAAGCTTTAGTTGTCGGAGATTTTAATATTCACTTCAATAACCCAGAAGATCCTCTGAAAGCAGTGTTCGTGTCCATTTTAGATTCAGTAGGGGTTAATCAGAACGTCATAGGACCGACCCACAATAGTGGTCACACTCTCGATCCAATACTAACCTTCCCATTAAATATAGAAAATATAGTCATACTTCCACAGTCTGAAGTAACCTCAGATCATTATATCATCTTATTCAAAATATGTCTGAGCAATAATATATGCACCTCACCATGCTACTGTATTAAATGTACATTCACGTCATCTACTGCACAGAGTTTTTTCAGTAATCTCCCAGAGTTATCAACTTTGATAGGCTCACTGTCAGTCCCCACAGAACTTGATCAGGCAATTGAATGCTGAGGGTCAACGTTCCGCTATACTTTAGATAATGTAGCTCCACTTAAAAGAAAAATTATTAGAGAGAAAAAAATTAGCACCCTGGTATAACAGTTACACTTGCACTTTAAAACAGATCACTCAAAAATTACAACATAAATGGCGTCAAACAAAATTGGTAGTGTTCAAATTAGCATGGAAGGAGAGCTTCCTGAAGTATAGAAAAGCTGTTAGTGCTGCTAGATCAATGTATCTCTCCACTCTAATAGAGGAAAACAAAAATAATCCTAGATTCCTATTTAATACTGTAGCAAAATTAACTAGGAAAAATACCACTATGGACACATGCACACCTGCAATATGTAGTAGCAACGACTTCATGAATTTTTTCTATGACAAAATTAAAAATATCCAACAAAAATTCTAACTACTAATTTAAGGCCAGACAATTTAAGTAATCCTGTAGTTGAGCAATTCCTGCGTTATGGACGTGATACTTGAACTCAAAATGGCAACAAATGACCCAGTGCATGTTTTATTGTCTCCCAGTATTTAAACAGGTGTTGCATATTTTAAGGCTGTACCATACTGGAGAAGTGATAGAACAAGAACAATTCCCATAGTACATCTAGGGCATGCCAGAAAATGCCAATAAAAGATGTGTTATGGATGTGACAGAAAAAGTATCACTTTTCTTGGGTGACTGTACATTTTTATCAAACTCTGTGAAATTGTAAACCTAATGTCGAAATGGAGATATCCATTTGATAGAGGGGTCCAAGGTGAATATTAAAAAATCTTTGTTTAAAATATTTTGTATTTCATGCAGAGTTTCGGAAGGAAAAGTCAGCGTTATGGATGTGACGCGTCTGAAATAGACATGGCATATGTTTAGAAAATCAGCAATTTAACTACCATAACCCTTTGAAAAACTCTCTAAATATCAGCTAAAACTATCAAAGTTCTTAAATAATATTTAGGATGGCTATTGTTTTGCTGTTTTGTGGATTTTAGCATACATTTCTGTGGCTTGTGGCAATAATATAGAATTGTACATGATCAAAGTTGATTTTAGCTTGGGTTTTACATTATAAGAAAGAAAGACTGACATATTAAGGTGAAGGGAACAATTCTTGTGACAAATTGGTTCAACTTATTCACATCTGTAAAATACAGGCCTAGGTGATATCTCTGGGAGTGGTTTTGATGTATTACATGTTGCTTTATTTTTGCATGGTGAGGTTGACATTTACATGGAATTGCCCAGTTAATGATATAACTGTATCAGATCAGCAATTAGAATGTTTTACTCCCCTTAGAGAAATCGAACTAGTTTAATTTATCTCCACATCAAAATCTTCAACGTGTGTACTAGATCCCTTACCTACATGACTCTTCAAACAGATAATACCAGAAGCAATTGATCCACTTCTACAAATAATAAATTCTTCCCTTAGAATTGGCTATGTATCCAAATCCTTTAAACTAGCAGTTATCAAACCCCTGATTAAAAAACCTGACCTCAACCCCTGTCAGCTGTCCAATTATAAGCCAATATCAAACCTCCCCTTTATCGCCAAGATCCTAGAAAAAGCTGTGGCACAGCAGTCATGCTCATATCTACATAGGAATAACATCCATGAAATTTATCAGTCAGGATTTCAACCTCATCATAGCACAGAGACAGCACTGGTTAAAGTAGTAAATGACCCACTGTTGGCATCTGATCAGGGCTGTGTCTCCCTGCTTGTATTGCTTAACCTTAGTGCAGCCTTCGATACCATTGATCATTCCATTCTTTTGGATAGACTAGAAAATGTTGTGGGAGTTAAGGGAATGGCCCTCTCCTGGCTCAGGTCTCATTTAACTGATCGCTATCAGTTTGTTGATGTAAATAGTGATTTTTCTAGACATACTGAGGTAAAGTTTGGTGTTCCACAAGGTTCTGTCTTAGGCCCACTGCTTTTTTCTTTATATATGTTAACTCTGGGTTATATTATTTGTAAGCATGGTATTAGTTTCCACTGTTATACTGATGACACACAGTTGTATGTTTCTGCAAAGCCAGATGAGAGACACCAGCTTAACAGAATTGAGGAATGTGTAAAGAACATTAGACACTGGATGCTTATTAACTTCCTTCTGCTTAACTCTGACAAGAAAGAAGTACTTGTGCTCGGACCACATGCAGCTAGAAGTAAGTTTTCTGATTACACAGTAACTCTGGATGGCCTTTCTGTTTCTTCACGTGCAGCAGTAAAAGACCTCGGTGTGATTATTGACTACAGTCTTTTGTTTGAAACTCATATCAAGAACATTACCCAGATAGCTTTCTTTCATCTCAGAAATATTGCTAAGATAAGAAATGTAATGTCACTACATAATGCAAAACAAAACAAACAAACAAACAAACAAAAAACTAGTTCATGCTTTTGTTACCTCTAGGTTGGATTATTGTAATGCCTTACTGTCTGGATGTTCCAATAGGTGTATAAACAAGCTCCAGTTAGTTCAAAATGCTGCAGCAAGAGTCCTTACTAGAACTAGAAGATATGACCACATCACCCCATCTTATCCACACTGCATTGGCTCCCAATCAAATTTCGTATTGATTATAAAATACTACTATTGACCTTTAAAGCACTGAATGGTCTTGCACCACAGTACCTTAGTGAACTTCTGGTCCTTTATGACCTGCCACACCTACTTAGATCAAAAGATGCAGGCTATCTGCTGGTACCTCATATAGTGAAGGCTACATCAGGGGGCAGAACCTTTTCTTACAAAGCCCCACAGTTATGGAACAGCTCTCCAAGTAGTGTTTGGGACTCAGACACCATCTCAGCGTTGAAGTGTAGGCTGAAAACGTATCTGTTTAGTTAAGCCTTTTGTTAATAGTCTTTATTAGGTAAAGGAGTAGATCTGGAGGGTCTTCAAGCATAGAGTGTTTTGGTAAACTGGGATGTATGGATGCTGTCACCCGCCCACCCTACCTCTCACTCACTCTGGTTTGTTGACGGTGTAGTGGTTGGCTGCTTTATGTCCCAGGACGCCCTCATGTCTGTGTTACCTTCAGGCTCTCCCCTTTTAGTTATGCTGTCATAGTCAGTCTTGCCGGAGTCCCTGCTTGCACTCAGTGCAAAATGTATTCTGTTCTTACTCAGTAGGTGACATTTGGCATACTAACAACCTGTGTCACCCCCCTCCCCGTCTCTTCCCTCTGTTTGTCCCAGGATGCCCTCATATCTGTGTTACCTTCAGGCTCTCCCCTTTTAGTTATGCTGTCATAGTCAGTCTTACCGGAGTCCCTGCTTGAACTCAGTGCAAAATGTATTCTGTTCTTACTCAGTAGGTGACATTTGGCATACTAACAACCTGTGTCACCCCCCTTCCCGTCTCTTCCCTCTGGCTGGAGTCTCATCTCACCGGTCCTGTGGAGGATGGCCCCATATGAACAGTTGAAAGTCGCACTTGGAAGATGGCTCTGGACACTTACAGTAATACATTTACATCTGAGAACTACAGTTGACTTGCTAATTTTAGGATTGCAGGTGTCATGAACAGTTTGGCACTCAAGTTCCCATCAATGAACAGTTTATAACTTCAACAAACCGGACTTCATGTTAAAACTATAATTATTTTCCTGGTTTCACATTTATACTTTGTGACTATATAGGATACAATTATAAAACCGAGTTATTTATAATCACGCTATCTGTTATCACCCAAATGAGGATGGGTTCCCTTTTGAGTCTGGTTCCTTTTGAGGTTTCTTCCTCATGTCATCTGAGGGAGTTTTTCCTTGCATCCTTCACCACAGGCTTGCTCATTGGGGATAAATTAGGGATAAAATTAGCTCATGTTTAAAGCCTTTAATTTTCTGTAAAGCTGCTTTGCGACAATGTCTATTGTTAAACGCGTTTTACAAATGAACTTGACTTGTTTCCAGATCAGTGTGTGTCAAAACTGAGAATAGGGAAGACTGTTTTCTTTCTTTCTTTCTTTCTTTCTTTCTTTCTTTCAGCATTGCCAGAGTCCAACCTCTGTTCGATACCCAAACTCCATAGCGCCTGCATGCTGTATATACAGTCAAGCCAGAAAGTCTGCACATCCCTTTCACCTTTTCCATGTTTTATTATGTTACAGACTTATTCTACAATAGATTGAGTGAGTTCATTTTTTTGTCACAAAATTCTACACAAAATAGCCCATAATGACAAAGTGAAAGCAGGTTTCTAGACATTTTTGCTAATTTATTAAAAAGCAAAATGTAAAATATCATATGTACGCAAATGTGCATACCCTTTAATATGACACGCAAAAGTGAGCTGAGGTGCATTTTGTTTCCACTGATACTGCTTGAGATGTTTCTACAACTTAATTGGAGTCCACCTGTGGTAAATTCAGTTGATTGGACATGATTGGGGATTGCCAACACCTGCCTATATAAGGTCCTACAGTTGACAGTACATGTAAGAGCAAACTCCAAGCCATGGGGTCAAAAGAATTATCTGCAGACCTCAGAAACAGGATGTGTCAAGGCATAGATGTGTAGAAGGGTACAAAAAAATTGCTGCAGCTTTACAGGTTCCAAAGAGCACAGTGGCCACCATCATTCATAAATGGAAGAAGGCTGGAACCACCAAGAATCTTCCTAGACCTGGCCACCCGGCCAAACCGAGTGATCGGGAAAGATGGGCCTTGGCCAGGGAGGTGAGCAGGAACCTGCGGGTCACTCTGACAGAGCTCCAGCATATCCTTGTGGAGATGGGAGAACCTTTCAGAAGATCAACCATCCAGGCAGCACTCCACAAATCAGGCCTTTATAGTAGAGTGGCCAGACGGAAGACACTCCTTAGTAAAAGGCACATGACAGCCCGCTTGGAGTTTGCCAAAAGGCACCTAGAGGACTCTCAAACCATGAGAAACAAGATTCTCTGGTCTGATAAAACCAAAATTGAACTTTTTGGCCTGAATACCAAGCGTCACGTCTGGAGGAAACTAGGCACCACTCATCACCTGGCTAATGCCATCCCTATAGTGAAGCGTGGCGGTGGCAGCATCATGATGTGGGGATGTTTTTCAGCAGTGGGAACAGGGCGACTAGTCCTGATAGAGGGAAAGATGAATGCAGCTAAGTACACTCAGATCCTTAAAGAAAACCTGCTCCAGAGCGCTCTGGACCTCAGACTGGGGCGAAGGTTTACCTTCCAACATGACAACAACCCGAAGCGCACAGCCAAGAGAACAAAGGAGTAGCTTTGGAGAAAGTCTGTGAATGTCCTTGAGTGGCCCAGCCAGAGCCCAGACCTGAATCCAATTGAACATCTGTGGAAGGAGCTGAAAGTAGCTGTGTACCGATGCTCCCCATCCAACCTGATGGAGCTTGCAAGGATATGCCAAGAGGAATGGGCAAAAATGTCCAGAAACAAGTGTGCCAAGCTTGTAGCTTCTTTTCCAAGATGCCTTGAAGCTGTAATTGCTGCCAAAGGTGCATCAACCAAGTATTAGGCTAAGGGTGTGTACAGATATGTAACCCCTAAATAACCTATTTTTGTCAGTTAAATAAAATTGCATATTTTCTAAAAACCTGTTTTCACTTTGTAATTATTGGCGATTGTGCGTAGATGTTTGAGGCAAAAAATGAACTCAATCTATTGTAGAATAAGTCTGTAATGTAATAAAACGTGGAGAAGGTGAAAGGGGTGTGCAGACTTTCCGGCTTGACTGTATGTGTACCTATGTTTATACCCTTGTATGCCTTTTCACTTCTAGAAAACACCAAGTAAACTTTGTTGCATGAATGAATTGTTGTGGCATTTCATTTTTTTGGGTTGGTTACAATTCAAGCCATTTTGTGTCACACTGGTAATAGCCAACTGCTACTGATCCTGAGACACCCCATGGGCTTAGCTTGGTGTTGTAATAAGACACCAGAACAACAAAAGAGAGCTGTTGCTATGACAGAGTATGTTCCAATGGAGGTATTGCAATGCAAGGTCATTAATAGTGCAAGAATAATAATTACTGTAAATAATATAAAATACATAGTGGTTAGTGCTGTTGCCTCACAGCAAGAAGGTCTGGGTTCGAGCCCCGTGGCCGGCGAGGGCATTTCTGTGCGGAGTTTGCATGTTCTCCCCGTGTCCGCGTGGGTTTCCTCCGGGTGCTCCGGTTTCCCCCACAGTCCAAAGACATGCAGGTTAGGTTAACTGGTGACTCTAAATTGACCGTAGGTGTGAATGTGAGTGTGAATGGTTGTCTGTGTGTATGTGTCAGCCCTGTGATGACCTGGCGACTTGTCCAGGGTGTACCCCGCCTTTCGCCCGTAGTCAGCTGGGATAGGCTCCAGCTTGCCTGCGACCCTGTAGAACAGGATAAAGCGGCTAGAGATAATGAGATGAGATGAGAATATAAAATACAAAATAAAATTTGCAATAATTATATAAACAAATGCAAAATACCAAAATATGCATAAAGGCTAGCCTAGCTGCATATAGTACAAGTGTTGTTTCACCCATCTCGGCTATATTGCTCCAAGAAGGTTCATGGATTCATGTTAGATTTGCTAAAGTTGTTGCTTATGATGGTTATGATGATATCCATATACCCAGAGTGACTCTCTGGTATAGGTCCACCATCTGGCAACAAAAAGGATGGCTTTTTTCACCCATTTTGGCTATATTACTCCTAGATGGTATCGGTTGTGAAGGTTATGATGATATCGACATACCCAGAGTGAATCTGTGGTATAGCACCACCATCTGACAACAGATAGTGACTTTTTCACAAATCTCAGCTTCGTAAAAAGCTTAGCTTTATCATGTTGTGTTAATCTGGTGACATCGCCGGAGGTGTGACTGGACCAAGGTGCGAGGGCACATTGTTGCTGTTTGCAGCTATATTTATTCCTATTTTTCTCCACAAAAATGAATTGTGCAGCCTAAACTGTTAAGTGACATGAAACTTGAGAGATAACTCATAAATTAAATGACCAAGTCACACATACAGTAGTAATGGTGCTATAGCACAAGTGTTTGCTTTTTGGTCTATATCTCATGAACCATCAGCCCTGCAAACAAAATTCTTTTTCCTATTATTCTTTGGGTTATCCTAAACAAAAAGCCTCAAAAACCATTTAGCTCTGCCCACTTACATTTTTTGCTAATTTGCATAATCTGCAACACCTACTTTTGTGAATTAGTCCTAGTATTTGTGGCCTTCCTTTACAAGTCTGATGTCAAAATACAGATTCTCAGAACTCAGTAACACAAGTCATGTATGGGCCATTCTCCTCAGAACGTGCAATCTCTTTTACTGAAGCTTCAGTTCAGTTAGTAGAAATATTTTGCCCTAGTGTACATGTCTCATTATTCACAGGACATGTGAACATCTAAACATGTCATTAGCAGTGCTCAATAATTTATGTATGTCTACCCACAGATGTTTCAAAAGTGACCGTAGGTGACTTTGGGTCATTCCTGTTACTGGACATGAGCAGGATACAACATAGCAAAAAGTACACCAATATTCTAAAACAGATATCATAAATTTGTTTTTGGTTCCCTTCAACAGATTTAAAGACAAAACTCAAGTGATTTTAACACTATACTGCAAATTGCTGAGTTAACTACGCCCCAATACCAGTTTTGCACAAAAATGAAAGTGAAGTATTAGCCCTGTATGGTTGGACTATGGCCAATCTGAAAAAAACGTTACAGGATAAAAGGCCTTAGCCTGATGGCTGATTCTGTTCAGGTGATGATAGTTGACAATTACGACAGACTCGGTGAGAGGGTTAAAACCAAGCGGTAACAGGGATGACAACTTGGCAACAGGAATGACTGTTAGTAACAGGAATGACATAATTACATTATTTAGCAATGCTTCTCAGTGAATGACAGACAAGTCACAATTTGGGAAAATACTTACAAATCTAAAATAACATTTTTATTACTAGCCAGACCACATGGATCATGACAGGCAGACCTAGGCCCAACTTGGCTTTAAAAAAACACATGAAAATAACATTTTATTTTATTTTATTTTTGGCCTTTACCTCTCTAGCATGTCTGGTGGCAAGTCCAAGAAACATTAACTCATAAAAAGTATGGCATTACAGATGATACAATCGATAAACACCCATTTATGTCATTCCTGTTACCTTAGTGTCATTCCTGTTACCCAGAGCAGGGTAACAGGAATGACAGTAACAGGAATGACAATTTTGCACATATCCCCTGCTACACTGCACTACAAGACATTCTCCACATTCTGAGGAGAATGACCCGTATAGGACAAGATTCTGAAGTGAGTTGCAAAGTTTGTATGGTCATACATGGGGTGGCACTAGGATCAGATAGTTGTTTCTTAGAAATCATAAGACTGATTGAACTGAAATTTGATACAGTGCATCTATGTGCTCATCTGTAATTAGATTTTTGATAACGATCTAATTATTTAAAAAAAAATGGCTGGCACTGGCCAATCAGGTTTAAGCAGACATTAGACAGGGTTCCCTTCGAGCCATAAAGACACTTGAATAGTAGATTCAATTACTGACCCACTGATTACTAATATTGATTGATTCATAATGATTTTCCTCGTTATATAGTTCATCCACCAAAATTATTCAATTTTTAGTATCTGGTTTTGAATAGATAACCTTCTTTTGTCATCCATCCATCCATTATCTGTAGCCACTTATCCTGTCCGACAGGGTTGCAGGCAAGCTGGAGCCTATCCCAGCTGACTACGGGCGAGAGGCAGGGTACACCCTGGACAAGTCACCAGGTCATCACAGGGCTGACACATAGACACAGACAACCATTCACACCTACGGTCAATTTAGAGCCACCAATTAGCCTAATCTGCATGCCTTTGGACTGTGGAGGAAACCAGAGCACCCGGAGGAAACCCACGCAGAAAGGCCCTCCTCGGCCGCTGGGCTTGAACACAGGACCTTCTTGCTGTGAGGCGACAGTGCTAACCACCATGCCGCCCCTTCTTTTGTCATGGCTATTTTTTTTCTTTTTGTCATCCAGTGCTAATTTTGTACGATTTCTGTGTTTGACTTAATTTTTATTTTTATTTATCTTTATCTTATTCAACACATACATTAATTCATATCAGCAAAATTTTTTTCTATTGTTTATTATCATTATAGTGTACTGTAGTATAATTTTTTATAGTGTAATCTTTGTATTACCATGTTTTAGTATGTAGGCGTTAGGTGGCAATTGGGACACAAGTCCTGTTCCTTTCCCCTGCCACATTTTGTTTGCACATAATTAGTTATCTTCATATTATTATTATTATTATTATTAAACCTATGAAGGCTCAACTGCAGCTATAAAATATGACATAGGAATAACCAGACAGATAAAAATCTTGAAAGGCATCAAACAAGGGGATGTTCTAGCACCACTACTCTTCTGTGTCGTAATTGCAGCACATCTCACACAAGAAGAGGTTAACACCTGTTATGCCATTGGTGGCCACAAGACCTCAAACCTTGGATATGCTGATGACTTAGCAATAACTAACTCAGACAGAACCCAACTACCGAAATTTCTAGATGCTTTCGTCAAATACTCTAAAGAAGTTGGACTGAAAATTAACATCTCCAAAACTGAATGTATGACGACTGATAAAACTCAACCACAACTTACCATCACAATAAAGGACCAAAGAATAAAGCAAGTTCAGAACTTTGTATACCTCGGCCACAACCTCTCAAGCAACAACAACCATCTGGTAGCTGTGAAACATAGAATATCAAAAGGATGAGCTGCATTCTCAAACAAACAAACAAACCTTGAAATCAACACACATCAGTGAGAGTTAAAACTAAGACTTTTAACACCTATTTACTACCTGTGGTATTATATGGCATGGACAGTACTGTCTGGACAAATTCTTCCAAAATTATGCTATGCATCTTATGACAGGCTTCAAACTAACAGACCACAAGAGCATTAATGACCTCAGAAAACTAACAAATATTGTACCAATGGAAATTCACATTCGATGCAAAACATAAAGGAACGACAAAGGATACTCAAAAGTGTGTGTAGAAGGAATGGTAGCAGGGATGAGAAGCCGTGGTCAACCCTGACACAGATGGTGTGACAACATCCCCACCTGAACTGGTATAAACAGCTGGAACTCAATAAATTCCCTGTGTAGAGGCAGAACTGCTTGGAAAGATAAGACTATTAACTCCGAAGGAAATTCTTCTTGTGCCAGAAATTGTTAATGCCAGGAAAGCATTATCATGTACTGATGTTTAGTTGGCTGCCATGCATAAATAGCAAAATATTATTATTTTCTCTTTTTTGTATTCTGTGTATATGTGGCAAACTCAATAAACTAAACCACAATTATCTGATGCAGTTGTACTCAAACCGGCCACTGGGAGGCACTGTTTATGTTTCTGGACACAAAAGTACAAAGTCCTTTTTTTTAATAGCTTTATTTCTTTGCCCAAACTGTCAAACACCTTTGGATAATTTAGCTTTGCTAACTAGGTCATTTTCTTGGTAATGTCACTGTGGTGCCCCATTTTCTTCACATCTGTTTTGGAAATTCTTTTGCACCCCTCTCCTGATCAATAAACTTTGACAATGAGATCCAGCACAAGCTTTGTAAGCTCTTGAATCAAGATGTTGTCAATAAAATCCTACATAATGACCTGGTCTTTATTTGGAGTTAATCAGAATCACTTTATTGATGACAGGTGTATGATAATTACTTTAACAAGTTTTGATGTGATAGGTTAATTCTGAGCACAGTCACATGCACCATTATAAAATATGCATACTTGTGCAACAAA
This sequence comes from Neoarius graeffei, assembly GCF_027579695.1. Lineage (NCBI taxonomy): Eukaryota > Metazoa > Chordata > Actinopteri > Siluriformes > Ariidae > Neoarius > Neoarius graeffei. Next base: position 38,005,300 of record NC_083572.1, read on the forward strand.
GTGCTTGTTTTTCTTTTCTCCCTAAAATGTTTGTTTGATCTTCATTGGAATTTTGTTGCAAAGGTGGAAATGATCCAACATGATTTTTGTTTCCTTTTTTACACAACAAAAACCTGCAATTTTAACTAGGGTATGTAGACTTTTATAGGCATAGGGAGAACATGCAAACTCCACACAGAAAGGCCCTCACCAGCTCCTGGGCTCAAACCCAGGACCTTCTTACTGGGCGGCAACAGTGCTAACCACTACACCTGCCTAGGTCCTGTGAATATGTGGTAGAAATCACAACCCACAATTATGAAAGTTAATATGTGTTTAATTATACCGTATTTATAATTATAATCTATTGCCTATTCTACCTTAAAGATATTAAGCCTGTTTGACTTGTCACCAGTATTGTATGGGTTTAATCCAAACCTCAATAACCTAAAAAATATTGGGCCTAGAAGTAATATGCACTATGGCCTTTATTCTATAGCATTATTCTTTGCTCCAATAGCCTGAATATTGTTGTACACATTTAAATGAAATGATCCTAATATTTGAACAGATTGATCATATTTATAAAATAAATCTAAACAAAAATATGATAGGGAGGTCCATGAAATTTATTTTACAGTTTAAAGTGGTTCCAGGCTGCAAAACCTTTGAGAACCTCTAGCTAAAATAACTTTCTGGTCACAGTCAGATTAGATGACAACCATTTTTAATGACAGCACCAAATCTTCTACGCATGGAATGAACAAGTTGGCGACATTTTGCAACATCAATCTTTTTCCATTCTTCAACAATGACCTCTTTTAGTGACTGGATGCTGGATGGAGAGTGATGCTCAACTTGTCTCTTCAGAATTCCCCATAGGTGTTCGATTGGGTTCAGATCAGGAGACATACTTGGCCACTGAATCACTTTCACCCTGTTCTTCTTCAGAAATCCAACAGTGGCCTTAGATGTGTGTTTAGGATCATTGTCATGTTGGAAAAGTGTAAGACGACCAAGGGCACAGAGTGATGGTAGCATCTTCTCTTTCAGTATGGAGCAATACGTCTGTGAATTCATGATGCCATCAATGAAATGCAGCTCCCCGACACCAGCAGCACTCATGCAGCCCCACATAAGGACACTGCCACCACCATGTTTCACTGTAGGCACCAGGCATTTTTCTTTGTATTCCTCACCTTTGTGACGCCATACAGTTTTGAAGCCATCAGTTCCAAAAACATTCATCTTGGTCTCATCACTCCAGAGTATAGAGTCCCAGTCGTCTTCATCTTTGTCAGCATGGGCCCTGGCAAACTCTAGGTGGGCTTTTTAGTGCCTGGGCTTTAGGAGAGGCTTCTTTTGTGGATGGCATCCATGCATGCCATTCCTCTGCAGTGTACACCGTATTGTGTCACAGGAAATAGTCACCCCAGTTTGGCTTTCTACTTCTGTATATAACTGCAGTGAACTTGCATGCCAATTTTCTTCAACCCTTCTCATCAGAAGACGCTCCTGTCGAAGTGTTAACTTCCGTGGACGATCTGGACGTCTCTGTGAGATGGTTGCAGTTCCATCTTTCTTAAATTTTTGTACCACTTTTGCTACAGTATTCTGACTGATAAGTAAAGCTTTGCTGATCTTCTTGTAGCCTTCACCTTTGTGGTGTAAATAAATTATTTTCTTTGGGGAATTCTGAAGAGACAAGTTGAGCATCCCTCTCCATCCAGCCACTAAAAGAGGTCATTGTTGAAGAATGGAAAAAGATTGATGTTGCAAAATGTTGCCAACTTGTTCATTCCATGCTTAGAAGACTTGGTGCTGTCATTAAAAATCATGGAGGCCATACAAAGTACTAGATGTACTCATTTTTGCACCACCCTAATTTGAGTAAAACTGAAAAACGTGTAATCCAAGTTTATATTATTAACCTTACTTTCACGTTATAAGTTAAACAGATGTTCTGTTAAACTCTGTCTTCAACATTTTGGAAATTGTGTTCATTGAGATATTAAAATGTTACTTTTCAAAGGGGGTGCACTCATTTATGCTGAGCACTGTAAATCTGTTATTGTGCATAATAAAATGGGCATATTGGGTAAAGTGGGTTTCGCTATTAACTGTGATCTGTTAACAAAGAGCTTGAGAAAAACCCATTTTTCTGTTCCATAAACCAAGATAAGAGTGATTCCAGATCACACTACTTAGACATCCATAATACATGGAATAGCAATGAATGCAATGGCATGTAAGATACTACATAGGGGGAGGGGTTTTTCTTTTTATTAAACTTGAGGTGCAGCTGTTTAGTGCAAATGTATTGTGTCACAGTTTCATGTGTTTTTCAAGGGAACATGCATGGAATTCAAGGCAAGATGTCTTAAAGGTCATTAACAATTTTGATGACCAAACTGCTTGTATTACATCTAGAGTCCATTACTGTAAGGTAGAAAAAAAATCTCAATTATTTTCACTGAAATAAGATATTTGTTATCAGGATTTAAACCTGTGGAAACAATACAGTTTTCTTCATCAGTGTGCACTGCTCCTTATTTATGATGGGGCAAATCCAGTGCAATCAGTCCAAACTGTGGTATATTCAGTTTGAACTTAATCTGTACAAAGTGCGGCATTAACAATTAATTTTATTTTAAATTTTCCCCTAGTACGTATATTACAATGGTCATTTCACATACACAAACATTTATTTTAGAAACAAAATTCATTCAAAAATGTCCAGTAACCCTTAGTGGACATCTACCCCTAGGTTTGCAGCAGGCAAACACCCATGTCCCACTACTGAAACACTTTGTAACCCCTGCTTAAGGACATATGAGTCACAAGCTTAAAAGGGTAGAAATGATAAGATTGAAGTCTGAACACTATTCAATTTAAAGCCTGAAAACTACCCAAATGTAAATAAATTTGCTGTTAAAAATACTGCAAAAAATGATCAATCATCAAAGCCTCACAATAAGTTTCCATTCCAGATTTATATTTGGGATGAAATGGTCCTTTTTTCCCTGTTTCTTCATTTTAAATCACTGGAAAGTGCTTCTCTTTTTCATTTAAAAATGATAAACACAAATAAGACAAAAAGAAAATCATTGGTCACAAAAGAGGGATTATACATCAATAACAGCACGATTCTGACTCACTGCTGATATGAACAATACAAAATAGACTCTAGAGCATGCAAAGGTGCGATTGATTAGACCCAAATCCCAAAAGATATTTATCCTCCTTCCCTATGACTGACTTTTGTTACATTCCACTTCATGTCATTTGTCTCAGTCTTGATTGTCTGAAGCATGTAAAGCTCTCGAGGGGTTGGCTCTTAGCAAGCAGCACATAGACATCATATGACAGTTTACCATGTGCAAACAACAAAAAAGTTTAGAAGCATATCCTCTAGGCTCAGCGACTGTGGCATGTTAAGCTATATTGCCGTCATTCTTGACAGTATTCACAGTATTGTTTTTCTTCCGTTATATTTTGGTGAGACTGTAGGTCTGTAGCCCTCCATTACTCTATCAGGAGGTAGTTACAGTGGAGGACCCAAACTCTGGATCTGTGAGGTTGGTGGAGCTCCCAGAGTTCCTGATTGAGTACCCAATGTTGGGGAGGTGCTCTGCACCTGAGCCTGGAACTGAACTAGCTGCTCAGGACTGGCCAAGTTCTTTAGCAGGTTGTTTTCTTGCTCCAGCTGGGAATTTCTCTCAATCAGCTCTTTTATTTGTTCTTTCAGTACCTCCACTTCTTCACGTACTGCATACATCAGGTGGCTTTTCACCAAGTCCTGAAAGATGGAGAGATGAGGTTTGGTGAGAATGAGAAATTTGTTCAACACAGAGAACAGCATTAGCACTTTCACTGTATACAGTTGAGTGCAAAATTTTGCATACCTGTACATGACACCAGAACAAAAAGAAACCAAGAAAGTTGATCAAAAACAAAGATAATTCTATAAATTCAACAAATATTATACACTACCTTACTTGTATCACCCCATTTGAATTCCCGGGACAATTGACAAAAGATCATATTGGTGCCCATAATCTCTAACTGAACTCTACAAACAGTCAGGGGAAGCGCCTAGACAAAATTATGTGCAGTCATTCCTTTTCTAAGCTTGATCTCCTTGCCTTAATTACAACACTAATCTTATTAAATACGGATGCCACTAGTGGAACAGTGTTCCATTATTTTTGTTGGACATGTTACACAGACATTCGATCCCATATACCTTATTCTGGAATGTCAGTGTTGTATTTGACTTGGAGATGACACATAATGAAACTGCAGATTGAACAACTGGCAATCCAATTTTATGCAAACAATTATGCAGGTAAGCAAACCACAGGCATTCCATAACACTGCTTTGATGATTATATAACCATTTTCTCCAAGAATCTTATAATTTAACTCAAAGTCCATATTGTGAAGGATAATTTTTGCTGACCTTAAAACAACAGGGATAAATGGCACACAAAGACCTAAATAACACAATAGATTATATATAATATACATACTAGTTAATCATGTGCATATACAGTGTACACAAAATTGGAAATTGTGGCAGTAAATTCTCTTGAATTAAAATTATTTAAAATGAAGTGACAGTAAACAAAACCAAACCAAACACAAATTTGCTGTAGTTCAGGCTCCATTTATCCCCACCTATACATTTAGCATCACTAATCCTGTTGAACAGGTGTCAGGTCAAACAAATCTCAAAATATGGCTAAAATTAAAATCATTGAAGGACAAGAAATAGGTTAAATGAGTACCCTATTCAAACAAAGAAATAATAGAACTGATTCTAAGAAATGTTACAACACAATGGATCTACAAACCATTTTCAGAAAAGTTGGAATATTTTCCATAATTCAATAAAAACAAAAATCTGTGATTTGTTAATTCATATGAACATGTATTTAACTGACAAAAGTACAAAGAAAATATTTTCAATAGTTTTACTGAGCAACTTACAGTAATTGTATTTTACAAATATAAATGAAGTTAGAATTTGATGCTTGCAGCACACTCTGGGGGTGGGGTGGGGGAGACACGGACGGACAGACAAAGGCAAAATAAGGCTGAAAAGTTTATAGGAAAGGTTTATGGTATGGTAAGGAACACCATTTTGGAAGATTCCAGAATAAGCAGGTGAACTGGTTACAGGTGAGGGTATCATGATTGGGTATAAAAGGAGCATGCACCAAAGGCTCAGTCTTTGCAATGGGTCATAGCTCACTTTTTTGTCCCAAAATTCGTGAGAGAATTGAGAGTCAATTCAAAAAGAACATCTCAATGCAAGATTGCAGAGAATTTAGGTCTTTCAAAATGTATAGTACATATCATGAAAAGATTCAGGGAATTCAGAGCCACAGTGCGTAAATAGTAAGGTCAGAAACCACTGTTGAATGTGCGTGACCTTTGAACCCTCAGGCGGCACTGCCTGAGAAACCGTTATGCTAAAATGTGACAAATATAGCCACATAGGCTCATGAGTACTTCAGAAAACCGTTTTCACTTAACATAGTCCAAACTGTATTATGCAAGGAAGAAACCATTCATCAATTTTATGCAGAAACGCCACCAATTTCTTTGGGCCTCAACTCTCATCAGATGGACTGAAAGACAATGGAAACATGTGCTGTGGTCAGACAAGTCCACATTTCAGCTTGATTTTGGAAAAAAACGACGTAGAGTTCTCTGTGCCAAAGATGAACACGACTATCCAGTTTGTGATCAGAGAAAGGTGCAAAAGCCAGCATCTGTGATGATATTGGGGGGGGCATCACTGCCCATGGCATAGGTGAGTTACATATGTGTGAAGGTACTATTGACATGGAGGCATGTATTGGGATTTTAGGGAGACATATGTTGTCAAGATGTTTATTTCAGCAAGACAATACCAGGCCTCATTCTGCACGGGCTACAACAGCGTGGCTTCATAGACAGAGTACATGTACTTGACTGGCCTGCTACCAGCCCAGATCTGTCTCCTACTGAGAATGTATGGCACATCATGAAGAAAAGAATCGGACAACAGCGACCACAGACTGTTGAGCAGCTGAAGTCTTGTATCAAATAAGCAATGGACAAAATTCCAATTGCAAAACTGCAACATTATCCTCAGGTCCCATACAATTAAAAACATTTTTTAAAAGGAAAGGTGATTTAATACAAATGGTAATAATGCCCCTGTCCCAACTTTGAGTGTGTTGAAGGTATCAAATTCTAGCTTCGTTTATATTTACAAAAGACAAAATCAAGTTGATCAGTAAAACTACTGAAAATATTTTCTTTGTACTTTTGTCAGTTAAATCAAGGTTTGTGAATTAACAAAGCACAGATTTTTGTTTTTATTGCATTTTGGAAAATATCCCAACTTTTCTGGAAATGAGGTTTGTACAACTGTCATGTATAAATATACACACACACACACGCACACACACACACACACACCATCACAATTCCACCCACATTATATGCATCTCACCTTTTTAACTGCTCTTCTCCAAAGGCTGAATTCACTGAACCCAAACCATTTGTTTGGACTAAAAAACAGGAGGATGTGTACAGTGCTGGTACAGTGGTGTTTGATAGTTTGTGAACCCTTTAGAATTTTCTATATTTCTGCATAAATATGACCTAAAACATCATCAGATTTTCACACAAGTCCTAAAAGTAGATAAAGAGAACCCAGTTAAACAAATGAGACAAAAATATTATACTTGGTCATTTATTGAGGAAAATGAGCCAGTATTACATATCTGTGAGTGGCAAAAGTATGTGAACCTCTCGGATTAGCAGTCAATTTGAAGGTGAAATTAGAGTCAGGTGTTTGTCATCCCATTGATTGAAATCAGGTGTAAGTGGGCACCCTGTTTTATTTAAAGAACAGGGATCTATCAAAGTCTGATCTTCACAACACATGTTTGTGGAAGTGTATCATGGCACGAACAAAAGAGGAGATTTCTGAGGACCTCAGAAAAAGCGCTGTTGATGCTCATCAGGCTGGAAAAGGTTACAAAACCATCTCTAAAGAGTTTGGACTCCACCAATTCACAGTCAGACAGATTGTGTACAAATAGAGGAAATTCAAGACCATTGTTACCCTCCCCAGGAGTGGTCAACCAACAAAGATCACGCTAAGAGCAAGGCGTGTAATAGTCGGCAAGGTCACAAAGGACCCCAGGATAACTTCTAAGCAACTGAAGGCCTCTCTCACATTGGATAATGTCAATGTTCATGAGTCCACCATCAGGAGAACACTGAACAACAATGCTGTGCATGGAAGGGTTGCAAGGAGAAAGCCACTGCTCTCCAATAACAGTGTGTGCTTGTCTGCAGTTTGCAAAAGATCACATGGACAAGCCAGAAGGCTATTGGAAAAATGTTTTGTGGACGGATGAGACCAAAATAGAACTTTTTGGTTTAAATGAGAAGTGTTGTGTTTGGAGAAAGGAAAACGCTGCATTCCAGCGTAAGAACCTTATCCCATCTGTGAAACATGGTGGTGGTAGTAGTATCATGGTTTGGGCCTGTTTTGCTGCATCTGGGCCAGGACAGCTTGCCATCATTGATGGAACAATGAATTCTGAATTATATCAGCCAATTCTAAAGGAAAATGTCAGGACATCTGTCCATGAACCGAATCTCAAGAGAAGGTGGGTCATGCAGCAAGACAACGACCCAAAGCACACAAGTCATTCTACCAAAGAATGGTTAAAGAAGAATAAAAGTTAATGTTTTGGAACGGCCAAGTCAAAGTCCTGACCTTAATCCAATCGAAATGTTGTGGAAGGACCTGACGCAAGCAGTTCATGTGAGGAAACCCACCAACATCCCAGAGTTGAAGCTGTTCTGTACGGAGGAATGGGCTAAAATTCCTCCAAGCCAGTGTGCAGGACTGATCAACAGTTACCGGAAACGTTTAGTTGCACTTATTGCTGCACAAGGGGGGTCACACCAGATACTGAAAGCAAAGGTTCACATACTTTTGCCACTCACAGATATGCAATACTGGATAATTTTCCTCAATAAATGACCAAGTATAATATTTTTGTCTCATTCGTTTAACTGGGTTCTCTTTATCTACTTTTAGGACTTGCGTGAAAAATATGATGACGTTTCAGGTCATATTTATGCAGAAATATAAAAAATTCTAAAGGGTTCACAAACTTTCAAGCACCACTGTAAACATACCTGAGGTGCGTTTTTTATCAGGCTCTATAAGCAATCACGGTTCTTCATGAACGGAAAAACATATAAAAGGTTTAACTACCATTAAAATAAGTTAATAAATTATAATCCTTACCATTGCTTGCTCAATCTTGTTGTCTATGGCCACAATACCGGCACCTGAAGAGCTATAGAGACAGACAGACAAACCATTAAGAAATGCACACATGATAATTTGCATGATATATTCATATGGTATAAATTAAATAAGCATATAACTGCAAAGACAGCAATTGTAGGCTAATTATGTTGCAGTATTCTTACATGTTAGAAAATGAAATATTTCTAAAATATTTACCAATTATTCAGCACAAGCCTATGGAGACCAAGTGGAATCATCAAGGACACATTTCACCCAAACCATGGACTGTTCACTTATCTCTCTCTTCCAGGAACTACTACAGGAGCCTTTACTCACACACCAGCAGAAGGAACACCTCAGCTGTCAATCTGCTGAGTTCCTCACAATGGTGCTAATCACCCCAACCACAAACCTCTCTTTTCAGAATGCTGCAGTCATTGTGCCTTGTAATTGGTAACTTGCAAAGTTGTAATGATGTCATTTCCCACCTCAGGATGCTCAAAGTCTAAAGGTTTTTTTTTGGGGGGGGGCCTCCATGCTGGTGTGAGGCTCCTGTGTCTTTTGTTTACACTGTCCAAGCACATAAAGCTCAGTGTTCAAACATTCTTCCAACACTATGGACTGAAATTGCAGTTCAGCAAGAACAGCAGACCATAGTGTGACATATGGAGCTGTCAAAGCATGTAAAGCTCTTTAAAAAAGCTACTTTAAAAGCACTTTAACAGTAACATTAGCAATAAGCTAGCCAGTGGACAATAGCGAGTACTTTAGCAACAAGCTAATTGGCTAATGTTGGTGATAACTAATGCTGATTATTGCCTTTCCAAAACAGGTATTTAGCATGGTCAACGTTATAGATTTAACAAAAGTACTGTGTCTGTATAGTACCTGATCTAAAGCCAATACTGCTAGAAACTAATTTAAAAGTAGAAAAGTGGGACTTTACACTGTTCACAGTGTGTGTGGCCATATTGGCTTGCCATCACTCCATAAATGGGGAAGGAACTCATAGTTGAGAAGACTACCCCAAGTTGAAATTTCAAGGTGAGGGGCATTTTGATTTGGATTTTTATCAGAAGGGGATTACAAATTGCAACTTTGCCTCAAACACACCATAATACCGTATTCACGGTGCCTTCTAAGTGGTATGTCTGTGAAGATTCTCAGTCATCCAGGTCATAGTAAGCTGTGGGTGATAGAGAGCAACTGGACTTGCTTGAAGATTCTTGAAGACATTTCACCTCTCATCTGAAAGGCTTCTTCAGTTCTGTCTGACTAATAGGGAGTATCAGGTATTTATCCTCTCATGGATAAAAAGCAATCCTAAGGTGTCGTTGAGTCATCCTGTTAGTGTGGGTCACTGGGGGCTGGGTGTGAACGGCCTAGAGAGTCGTTGGGGTGATCAATGGGTTGTTGGTTCTCTCTGTCCTCCTGTGAGTCAATCAGTGCGTTTACATGCACATCCAAATCGAGCTACTGTCGGTAATCGAGCTAAGGGTCCCAGCAGGGGTGCCAGAGAAATCCAATCCTACATGCACACAAGGAAATCGAGCTATTGTGTGAGGTACATTGTGCACCCGAGCCACAGGTGGCGCTACACGCCCCATCATGTTGGTACACTTCCGGTTGTCGTCATGAAGAAGAGCTATTCAAGAGTATAAACAAAGTTATCAGCAGTGTTGCCAGATACTGCTGACGTTTTCCAGCCCAAAACATGTTCAAATCTGCCAAAATGCACTTAAAACCGCCCAATCTGGCAACACTGGGTTCCATGTTCACAAGTTTCGTGCTCAAGCTGTTAGGCTTGCTCTAACAGACTGTATGGCTACAAACTGTCCTGCGCAGACCACTGTTTTGTAAGACAACTTATTTTGCACAATTGTATATTTTTCTAAAGTCCATTTTTTGCTTACAATTTAACTTGTGTCTTAAGAAACACACAAAAAGTTTAATTGTTTTGTTTTTATTGACATTCTTCAGATGTTGGACATACATACATACATATATACACACACATACATATACATATATACACACACATTTTATATTATATATATATATATATATATATATATATATATATATATATACATACACACACACACACACACACACATACATACATACACACACATGCACACAAATACAATGACTTGTTTATGTACACAATTCACAGCTATGCAACAGCTGTACAGATGTATTTGGTGATACAGTAAGTGAGCTAAATTTTAACAGTGCAAACAATGCCACAAAAAGAAAAGATTCATGCCGTTGTCATGATTCGTTGTCATGCCGACCGAGGCTGTTGTGTTTCCTGCTTGTGGTCTCGTCACTCGTCACTTCCGGAAGGGGCAGTGCTGAAGTAAGTAGCTCGACTATATAGCTCGATAGGGTTTACATGCACCAAGTAGCTCGGCTAAAATCGCATAATCTAGGTCGTGTAGCTCGATTACGAGAAATCAAGTTCAGTTCGATTTCAGCCTAGCTAAGCTGTTTCCATGGCATTTAGAACTTCGATTTCAGTCGAGCAACGGCAGAAATTCGATTTTCTCTATGTGCATGTAAACGCACTGACTGAAATCAGCTGGGTTTTGGTGTGCATTCAGTTGTCTGGGAAGTGTGCCAACGACTGCATTGTACTGTAGGTGGCTGATAAATGGTGTCTTAGACCACCACCTCTGTTCAGTGATGGCCGTTCCAGGTTGACAAAAATGGCTTCTTTAACTCCTCGCTCATACCAACGATCCTCTCTGGCTAAAATGTCTCATCTCATCTCATTATCTCTAGCCGCTTTATCCTGTTCTACAGGGTCACAGGCAAGCTGGAGCCTATCCCAGCTGACTACGGGCGAAAGGCGGGGTACACCCTGGACAAGTCGCCAGGTCATCACAGGGCTGACACATAGACACAGACAACCGTTCACACTCACATTCACACCTACGGTCAATTTAGAGTCACCAGTTAACCTAACTTGCATGTCTTTGGACTGTGGGGGAAACCGGAGCACCCGGAGGAAACCCACGTGGACACGGGGAGAACATGCAAACTCCGCACAGAAAGGCCCTCGCCGGCCACGGGGCCCGAACCCGGACCCCCTTGCTGTGAGGCGACAGCGCTAACCACTACACCACCGTGACGCCCCTGGCTAAAATGTGTACGTTGCAATCCTGAAATGAGTGTCCTTTGTTGTTAAGATGAAGATAGACAGCACAGTCTTAGCCTGAGGAACTGGCTGTCCTGCGTTGAGCCATGCGCCTGTGAAGCGGTTGTTTTGTTTCCCCAATATATGAGTCTGTGTATTACTCACTGCACTGAATTGCATACACTATGTTGTCCTGTTTGTGTCTGGGTATTCTGTCCTTAGGGTGGACCAGTTTCTGCTTCAGGGTGTTGCTGGGTCTGAAATGTACCGGAATGTTGTGTTTGTAGAAGATCCTCCTGAGTTTCTCAGATACACCAGAAATGTAGGGAATGACAATGTTCTTGTGTTTTGTTCCTGTTATGTTCCTTTTTCTGCTCTTGAAGAAGGCCCAGTTGGGATGCCCGCAGTTCTGAAGTGCTTTCTTGATGTGATTTTGCTCCTTCTCTTTTCCCTCTACCATTGTAGGAATGTTCTGAGTCCTGTGTTGCAAGGTCCTAATGACCCCCAATTTGTGTTCCAGTGGGTGGTGTGAGTTGAGTAGGTACTGGTCTGTGTGTGTGGGTTTCCGGTAGACCTCAATGCTAAGGCTTCGGTCTTGTCTAACGTGTACATCACAATCCAGGAAGGCTAGATTATTCCCACAGGAGAGCCAGTTCCTCAGGCTAAGGCCCTGTCCACACGGCAACGGATTCAGGTGAATCCGATACAATTGTTTATCGTTTCGGCCTGGCGTCCACACGGCACCGGCATTTTGGGTGCCCCAAAACGCAATCTTTTGAGAACGGGTTCCAGAGTGGAAAGATCTGGCAACATTGCCGTTGCGAAGTCGTCTGGATGAGTAGAACGGATTTGTTTACGATGACGTCACAACCACATGACTGTGAGTGCTTCACGCCGGGTAGAAGTGTAATGAAGTCGATGCGAGTTGTCAACAAATCCTATAACTTGGTTCATGAAACACGCTTACAAAATATTTTCACTGTGAATATTTATGGTGGCGGCACGGTGGTGTAGTGGTTAGCGCTGTCGCCTCACAGCAAGAAGGTCCTGGGTTCGAGCCCTGTGGCTGGCGAGGGCCTTTCTGTGTGGAGTTTGCATGTTCTCCCCGTGTCCGTGTGGGTTTCCTCCGGGTGCTCCGGTTTCCCCCACAGTCCAAAGACATGCAGGTTAGGTTAACTGGTGACTCTAAATTGACCGTGAGTGTGAATGGTTGTCTGTGTCTGTGTGTCAGCCCTGTGATGACCTGGCAACTTGTCCAGGGTGTACCCCGCCTTTTGCCCGTAGTCAGCTGGGATAGGCTCCAGCTTGCTTGCGACCCTGTAGAAGGATAAAGCGGCTAGAGATAATGAGATGAGATATTTATGGTGCAAAGAGAGAGAGAGAGAGAGAGAATAGCCCTTAGGGCAGAGTCAGTCCTGCCAGCAAAAATAGGGAAAAAAAGGAGCGATCTCACCTCTTCAGATGTTGGTTTAAGTCCTACAATACATTCCTCAAAAAGGGTGTAGAAGAACAAATTAATCCATCAACGTGTAGCATTCAATTTATTCCGGACCATTAAAGACGCCGTCTTCCGCGTAGAATCATACGTCATCCTCGCCGTCATATTGGATGGGTCAAAGCGGAGAATAAAGATGCCTCATTCATGTGCTGCATTTAACTGTACCAACAGGTTTACCGTCCAAACGAGATCACATGGGATTACCTTTCACAGGTGAGACTGGAAAAATACTTTTCATTGTATTTGGTCATTATAATGTAATTTTACGAACAGATTTTTCTGACTTTGTGGCTAATATGAAGTCTCGCACATAATAGTTTATGCGCATGCGTCCTTACTTCTATTGTTCTGGTGTCTCCGAAGGGACCGTCTTACAGCGCCCCTAGAGGTGTGGCATGTGTATTGCATCGTTTTCAGCAAGCGTTGCGATATGGACCTGATATTTTACTGATCGTTGCCCATGTGGACGTGATATTTTTTTAAATAACATCTCGTTGCCGTTGTCGTGTGGATGTAGCCTAAGGCCCTGTCCACATGGCAACGGATTCAGGTGACTCCGATACAATTGCTTATCGTTTAGGCCTGGCGTCCCCACGGCACCGGCGTTTTGGGTGCCCAGAACGCAATCTTTTTGAGAACGGGTTCCAGAGTGGAAAGATCTGGCAACGTTGCCGTTGTGAAGTCGTCTGGATGAGTAGAACGGATTTGTTTACGATGACGTCACAACCACATGACTGTGAGTGCTTCATGCCGGGTAGAAGTGTAACGAACTCGATGCGAGTTGTCAACAAATCCTATAACTTGGTTCATGAAACGCGCTTACAAAATATTTTCACTGTGAATATTTATTGTGTAATGGTGGAGAGAGAGAGAGAGAGAGAGAGACTCTGCCCTTAGGGCAGAGTCAATCCCGCCAGCAAAAATAGGGAAAAAAAGGAGCGATCTCACCTCTTCAGATGTTGGTTTAAGTCCGACAATACATTCCTCAAAAAGGGCGTAGAAGAGCAAATTAATCCATCAACGTGTAGCATTCAATTTATTCCGGACCATTAAAGACGCCGCCTTCCGCGTAGAATCATATGTCATCCTCGCCGCCATATTGGATAGGTCAAAGCGGAGAATAAAGATTAGCTGCGTTTAACTGTACCAACAGGTTTGCCGTCCAAACGAGATCACATGGGATTACCTTTCACAGGTGAGACTGGAAAAATACTTTTCATTGTATTTGGTCATTATAATGTAATTTTACGAACAGATTTTCCTGACTTTGTGGCTAATATGAAGTCTCGCGCATAATAGTTAACGCGCATGCGTCCTTACTTCTTCTATTGTTCTGGTGTCTCCGAAGGGACCGTCTTACAGTGCCCCTAGAGGTGTGGCATGTGTATTGCATCGTTTTCAGCAAGCGTTGCGTTGCCATACGGACCTGATATTTTACTGATCGTTGCCCATTTGGACGCGATATATTTTTAAATAACATCTCGTTGCCGTTGTCGTGTGGATGTAGCCTAAGACTCTGCTGTCTATCTTCATCTTAACAACAAAGGACACTCATTTTAGGATTGCAACGTACACATTTTAGCCAGAGAGGATCATTGGTATGAGCGAGGAGTTAAAGAAGCCATTTTTGTCAACCTGGAACGGCCATCACTGAACAGAGGTGGTGGTCTAAGTCCATGTTTACATTAGACCGTATCAGCGGATCATCAGATTAACGTTTTTAAAACGATTAGTGTGCACACAGCAACACCAATACACGATTTGCGTGCACACAGCAACACCAATACACGGATACGCTCGACTCCGCAGGCATCCTGCGCTCCAAATCACTCCGCCCTGAACAGCGAGTGCCCTCTGGAGGGTGCGCACTCCAGCCCTGCGCAGCTCACAGAGCACGCGAGTGAAGTGCACAAGCTGTGATTCGGGACTGAGCCGCTGTGTGTGTGATCCCAGCGCATATCACTTACTACTTGCAAGTGGAAGGATGGCAAGCCTAAAGACAATCATAACTACACAATGGGCAGTATTTGCATCAGTATTTGCAGTATTTTCATACTTTTATACTCTTTAATGAAAGGTGATACAAGGCGGAAGTCCATGCCGTTTTTCAGCAGTCGCGTCACATGACCAACGCCAGCGAATCAGGAAGGTGGATGTCACAGTGACGTTGTCCAATGATGACGCCAGCTAGAGCTCAGCACAGCGTATCCGCGTATCTCAATGTTTACACAGCACCGGAGCTGACACGATCTAGATTGAATACGTGGACCCTGGCGGATTCCCGTTTCCCGGCGTTTCCAGGCGGTTTAATGTAAACGGACAGTGTATCCGCGAAGAAAACGAGACAGATACGGTCTAATGTAAACTTGGCCTAAGACACCTACAATGCAGTCCTTGGCACACTTCCCAGACAACTGAATGCACACCAAAACCCAGCTATTTTCAGTGACTCACAGGAGGACAGAGAGAACCAACAACCCATTGATCACCCCAACGACTCTCTAGGCCGTTCACACCCAGCCCCCAGTGACCTATACCAACAGGATGACTCAACGAAACCTTAGGATTGCTTTTTTATCCATGAGAGGATAAATACCTGATACTCCCTATTAGACAGAACTGAAGAAGCCTTTCAGATGAGAGGTGAAACATCTTCAAGAATCTTCAAGCAAGTCCAGTTGCTCTCTTTTAACACCCACAGCTTGTAAGTGGTGATTTGCAAGTTGTAATAACCTCATTTTTGGGCAGCACAGTGGTGTGGTGGTTAGCATGGTCTCCTCACAGCAAGAAGGTTCCGGGTTCGAACCCAGTGGCCAGCGAGGGCCTTTTTGTGTGGAGTTTGCATGTTCTCCCCGTGTCTGCGTGGGTTTCCTCCGGGTGCTCCGGTTTCCCCCACAATCCAAAGACATGCAGTTAGGTTGACGTGGGGCGGCCTTGGGCTGAGGTGCCCTTGAGCAAGGTACCTAACCCCTGACTGCTCCCCGGGCACTCTGGTGTGGCTGCCCACTGCTCTGAGTGTGTGCGCGTGTGTGTTCACTGCTTCAGCTGGGTTAAATGCAGAGGATGAATTGAAGTGTGCATGTGATGAATAAAGGTTTCTTCTTCTTCTTCACTGCAGCACGTTCAATGTGCTAAGTGGGGGAGAAAAGACATGGACAGCTCCTTGAAAATTTGTCTTCTGTTTGCTCTGTCAGAGCATGTAATGCTCATAAAAAGCTACTTTAACTACACGTTTACAGTTACAGGCCTGGGTGGCTATCTACTATACTGTTCTCTTTTAGTGTATTTCAAACATTCTTGAAACATTTTGGACCAAAATTGCAGGACAGCAACAACAGCAGATAAGAGGAAGTGATGTTAGCAATAAGCTTGCCAGCAGACAAGAGAAACTTATTAGCAACAAGTTAGTTGGCTATTGTTAGTACACTGCAACCCCGCCACCACAAATTCTTACTATTGTTACATAGCCAGAGCTTCCCTCGAATACCAAATGCCTACTGAGATACTACAAAAACAAAGGGATACAAAGCTAACCTACCCAAGTATCAAAGTCTATGGATTTTTAAACTAATAGTTAGCTAGGACCTGGATGTAATTTTCCATGTGGTGTCTGCATTAAAAATGAACTTGTATCTATAATCAGTAATGGGTGTCAATGTATGCCACTTAAGTTGGGAAGGCCAATATATTATTACACACACACACACGCTTGAAAGTTTGTGAACACTTTAGAATTTTCTATATTTCTGCATAAACATGACCTAAAACGATCAGATTTTCACACACAAAGTCCTAAAAGTAGATAAAGAGAACCCAGTTAAACGAATGAGACAAAATTATACTTGGTCATTTGTTTATTGAGGAAAATGATCCAATATTACATATCTGTGAGTGGCAAAAGTATGTGAACCTTTGGGTGGTAAAAAAGAGAGCAACTGGACTTGCTTGAAGATTCCTGAAGACATTTCACCTCTCGTCCGAAAGGCTTCTTCAGTTCTGTCTGACTAACAGGGAGTATCAGGTATTTATCCTCTCATGGATGAAAAGTAATCCTAAGGTGTCGTTAAGTCATCCTCTTGGTGTGGGTCACTGGGGGGTGGGTGTGAACGGCCTAGAGAGTCGTTGGGGTGATCAAAAGGATCGTTGGTTCTCTCTGTCCTCCTGTGAGTCACTCAGTGCGTTTACATGCACATAGAGAAAATCGAATTTCTGCCATTGCTCGACTGAAATCGAAGTTCTAAATGGCATGGAAACACCTTAGCTCGGCTGAAATTGAACCGAACTTGATTCCTCGCAATCGAGCTACACGACCTAGATTATACAATTTTTGCCGAGCTACATATGGCCCTTTTCCACTACCCTTTTTCAGCTCACTTCAGCTCGCTTCAGCTCACTTCAGCCTGACACGGCTCGCGTTTCGACTACCAAAAAACAGCACGACTCAGCTCGCTTCAGTCCTGCTTAGCCCCTAAAACTCGCACGGTTTTGGAGTGGGGCTGAAGCGAGCCAAAGCGAGCCGAGTGAGGCTGGGGGCGTGAGCAGACACTCCCCTGTGCACTGATTGGTGAGGAGGAGTGTCCTCACATGCCCACACACGCCCCGCGAGCACGCTGGGATCTGTCAACACCGTAAACCCGGAAGAATAATAATTACGAATTATGAGAATTTCTGAAGCCTTATGCGCCTCGCCTCATCTATACGCTCTTGCCAGTATCTGTTGGCGTTGTCGGTGACAACAAGCCACAGCACCAAGACCAGCAACACTAACGACTCCATGTCCTCCATGTTTATTGTTTACTCTCCGGGTCGTGAGACTACCGCTTAAAAGCTCACTGATGTCACTGTTTGCACTGCTTAACGACATCACGTGACGTCCACCCACTTTCGCTAACTCCACCCAATGTGTCCACCCACTTCCAGCCAGCACGGTTCAGCGCGGTTGTAGTCGAAATGCAACTCCAACAGCCCCGCTCAGCTCGACTCAGCACGGCACGGCTCAGCCCGACTCAGCCGCGTTTGTAGTGGAAAAGCGGCATTAGTGCATGTATACCCTATCGAAATACGTAGTCGAGCTGCTTACTTCAGCACTGCCCCTTCCGGAAGTGAGGAGTGATGAGACCACAAGCGGGAAACACAACAGCCTCAGTCGGCATGACACTTCACCTTAGCCGCTACTTTATTAGGAACACTTGTGTCTGGGCATGTATGCACCCATTTCCAATTAGTTGGTAAGTTATTACCATAGTTAATATGTTCACCATTACAGACCAACTTCAACTTAGTGGCCATTTTATTAAGAACACTTCTGTTCGTATATACAAACTACAAACACTTCTTGTGAACACGGAACTGATAACTTTGTTTATACTCTTGAACAGTGTTGCCAGATTGGGCGGTTTTTGAACATATTTTGGGCTGGAAAACGTCAGCAGTATCTGGCAACACTGCTCTTGAATAGCTCTTCATGACGACAACCGGAAGTGTACCAATACAATGGGGCGTGTAGCGCCACCTGTGGCTCGGGTGCACAATGTACCTCACACAATAGCTCGATTTCCTTGTGTGCATGTAGGATTGGATTTCTCTGGCACCCCTGCTGGGACCCTTAGCTCGATTACCGACAGCAGCTCGATTTGGATGTGCATGTAAACGCACTGACTGAAAACAGCTGGGTTTTGGTATGCATTCAGTTGTCTGGGAAGTGTGCCAAGGACTGCATTGTAGGTGGCTGAGAAATGTTGTCTTAGACCACCACCTCTGTTCAGCGATGGCGGTTCCAGGTTGACAAAAATGGCTTCTTTAACTCCTTGCTCATACCAACGATCCTCTCTGGCTAGAATGCGTACGTTGCAATCCTGAAATGAGTGCCCTTTGTTGTTAAGATGAAGATAGACAGCGGAGTCCTGGCCTGAGGAACTAGTTCTCCTGTGTTGAGCCATGCGCCTGCGAAGCAGTTGTTTTGTTTCCCCAATATACAAGTCCGTGCATTCCTCACTGCACTAAATTGCATACACTACGTTGTCCCGTTTGTGTCTGGCTATTCCTACCTTAGGGTGAACCAGTTTCTGCTTCAGGGTGTTACTGGGTCTGAAATGTACCAGAATGTTGTGTTTGTAGGAGCTCCTCCTGAATTTCTCAGATAGACCAGAAATGTAGGGAATGACCCCCAATTTGTGTTCCAGTGGGTGGTATGATTCGAAGAGTAGGTACTGGTCTGTGTGTGGGGGTTTCTGGTAGACCTCGATGCTAAGGCATCTGTCTTGTTTAATGTGTACATCACAATCCAAGAAGGCTAGATTATTCCCACTGACGTCCTCCTGATGTCAATTTCACTCGGGAGGACGTCAGTGGGAATAATCTAGCCTTCTTGGATTGTGACATTAAACAAGACAGATGCCTTAGCATCGAGGTCTACCGGAAACCCCCACACACAGACCAGTACCTACTCTTCGAATCACACCACCCTCTGGAACACAAATTGGGGGTCATTAGGACCTTGCAACACAGGGGTCAGAACATTCCTACAATGGTAGAGGGAAAAGAGAAGGAGCAGAATCACATCAAGAAAGCACTTCAGAACTGCGGGTATTCCAACTGGACCTTCTTCAAGAGCAGAAAAAGGAACATAATGGACAAGGAGGATAACAGGAACAAACAAGAACATTGTCGTTCCCTACATTTCTGGTGTATCTGAGAAACTCAGGAGGATCTTCTAGAAACACAACATTCCGGTACATTTCAGACCCAGTAACACCCTGAAGCAGAAACTGGTCCACCCTGAGAGAATAGCCAGACACAAACAGGACAACGTAGTGTATGCAATTCAGTGCAGTGAGGAATGCACGGACTCATATTGGGGAAACAAAACAACTGCTTCACAGGCGCATGGCTCAACACAGGAGAGCCAGTTCCTCAGGCCAGGACTCTGCTGTCTATCTTCATTCATATATTATCATCATACACCATATTATATATATATATATATATATATATATATATATATATATATATATATATATATATATATATATATATATAGGGTCTGTCTCAGAAACTGGGTACTGTGGGGGTACCCCACTAAATATACTCAATCAATAAACTATACAGTTTTGAATGATGTTGGTTTTAATTTGAAATAAAATGAGGAAAGAAATAATACAGATAAAACTAAATCTTTGATGTGAATACTCTATTCAGAATTTGGCAAAAATTCAGCAAATTTGTGGAAAAATGGCAGCTTGATCTGGGACATGATAAATGGTTGACTACATCACATTCCCTTAAAAAGGGTGTAGCCCACTGAAAAGTCTACAGTTATCATTAATTGTATTTTAAGTTGTAACTTTATACACCTAAGGATTGGTGTGCTCACAGAATAATCATAACCGTAATAAAACATCATGCAAAATATTTGATCACCGTTGTAACCCCATTTTCCGCATACCCAAAACCAATACAATCGTGTGTTTTGATCTAAACGGAAAGCCTCAGGGTCAAGGTCACTAACTCACCAAAAGTACCGTATTTTCCGGACTATACGTCGCTCCGGAGTTTAAGTCGCATCAGCCAAAAAATGCATTATGAAGACGAAAAAAACATATATACGTCGCACCGGACTATAAGTCGCACTTTTTTGAAGGGTTATTCTATCCATAGAATCTGTGATTGTATCTGATAAGTGGCGCGTGGTTACTGCGCGACTGCATTGTTTATTTAATAAACGAACAGCTGAGCAGTGATAACGCGCCCTTTGCCCTGTAAGTAGCCTAGTCTGATTATTTTAAATATCTACTATCACTATCGTTATTACTAATAGCCTATATTATTATTATTATAACTAATATTAGTAGCCTATTACTGATGCATTAATCAGTTTGCTTTTAGATTATTTTTACCGGTAGGGTTTATTATCGCCCCATGGCTCTTTCATCTTTGTTATTAAAGCTGTAGTCATCATCGAGGAGAGTCATTCTTCATTTTTGTCGAATTTTATTTCATTAAATCAGAGGTCAAGTAGGCTATAGGTATATCATCTCCAAAGACAACCGTCTAGTGAAAAAAAAACAACAACCGCTTTTAAATACCCTACTTAAATCCTTAAAAAGAGTAATTTAACTCATGTCTTGTGTGATCTGATCTCCAATGGTGAAATAAACCGGTTGTGATATGAGTAGTCTGTTATTTTAGAAGATAAATTTAATATATAATTTAATATATAGCCTAATAAAAATAATATTTTATAACATATCACGACATATTACTGTCTGTAACTGTTCGTCACTAAAGCGTTTTCTAAGATCATAATGTCTGATATTTTTTTTTTTTACACACACAATAACTATACAATTACTATAACTTTACGCACACAAGCGCGTGTGCGTAAAGTTATAGTAAACCACCCCCCACCTTTTTTTTTTTTGAGTCGCCGGACCCACCCACCTCCTGCGTTCCGGGACCTCCCACTTCACAAATTAAGCACTGCCTAAAATCATTACATAACTTATTTAAATAACTATAGCCCTATCATTAATAATAAAACACAGGTCAATCAAGTTTATCAAGCTGGCGATTTCACTCCAAATCAGCAAATCCATTGAATTCCTCATCCTCGGTGTCGCTTCTGAACAACTCTGCCAACTCCAGCGGCAGACGAAACACCGTTTCTTCTTCTTCTGCGTGGCTGTCGTCAGACTCAGCATCAGCTCCAGTTATTCCGCGGTGAAAAAAAAAAAAAACATATATACGTCGCACCGGAGTATAAGTCGCATGGCTAGCCGAACCATGAAAAAAAGTGCGACTTATAGTCCGAAAAATACGGTAGTAACTTAAAATATCACTGCGCCATATAAAAATTTAGTTATAAATCTGCGATTTTTTTTAAAACGAAAACTGAAAAGTTAGGTATAGAATATGTTTCTTACAGAATATGTTACAATGGTAGCTGGTCTTGTATGAATTTCTGAGCTATAAAATGAGTTGTGGTCTATTTTTTACCGTAGCGTGTTATTTGTGTGCGGGGAAGGACACACATTAACAATTTGCATGTGTAGAATGGAATTTTCCACTCCAACAGTTAGAAGTTGATCGTGCTTCCATTTTCGGTCTTTCTGTTACACGAGTGATCTGTTTGGATGTTATCACTGAAAAGGTGAGCTGACAGTTTTATTTTGGTCTTGCAGTATAAGGCAATAGAATGTGTTTTTTTCATCTTACTTTTATATTTCATAGTGTTTGCATATTTTTGGCCAATATTTTGCAACCATGGTCAATTTAGATCGAACTTTTGATAGAATCTACGACCAGTCATTTTGCCCTGCCCCCGCCTTGCACTCCGTCCGGTGTGGTAGTGATGTCCCGTTGCTCATGCACCACAGCAGAGACCCACGCGACCTTCAGCCGGTACAGTCGCTGTTCTTTTATCACTGCCATTATTCTCATCTTTCCGGTGTGTTCTTGATTTTTCCATTGCATCCTATTTCGCCATATCAAATACCCAAAATGTATCATATTATTCATATTTAAGTGAATAATCAATTCAGTCATCATAACTTGGCACTTTTAACCCAAGCAATCAAAAAGAGGAAATGTATTCAATATTTTCACTCATCTGTGAAGGAGGGGCTTTAATTCTTCATGATGTAGTTATTTTATATGTAAATCAATTTTACAAAAGCATTTGAATTGTAATCAAAAATTTTCCACAGTGGAGGCCAGATAAAGCAAGATGCTATCTTTATTCTTATTAAACATGACAAAAGAAACATTGAGTGTTAGGTAAATGCCAAAAAAAAAAAAAAAAGTAAAATAAGAAAATTTATTTTTTGACCATAATGTCCCAAATGGGTCGGCACGGTGGTGTAGTGGTTAGCACTGTCGCCTCACAGCAAGAAGGTCCGGGTTCGAGCCCCGTGGCCGGCGAGGGCCTTTCTGTGCGGAGTTTGCATGTTCTCCCCGTGTCCGCGTGGGTTTCCTCCGGGTGCTCCGGTTTCCCCCAAAGACATGCAGGTTAGGTTAACTGGTGACTCCAAATTGACCGTAGGTGTGAATGTGAATGGTTGTCTGTGTCTATGTGTCAGCCCTGTGATGACCTGGCGACTTGTCCAGGGTGTACCCCGCCTTTCGCCCGTAGTCAGCTGGGATAGGCTCCAGCTTGCCTGCGACCCTGTAGAACAGGATAGAGCGGCTAGAGATAATGAGATGTCCCAAATGAGAGACCAGTTTCTGAGACGGACCCATATTTATATATTATATATATATATATATATATATATATATATATATATTAATTACACACCCAAAAAAAAGACGTGCTCTCCTCCGCAGAGATGAACACTAAGTAATCAAGCCCACAGTCAAGTTAACAATACGTGTTAACACCATAAAACAAAGGCTTAATTAGCCTCGCTTAGGTGTCCATCACTAACAATTATCGAGAACGGTGATCAAAGGATGAAATGATTGCCGACATCAGCTGTGATTTGCAACACATGAATGAACCGAACAATGAAGGTTTAAAAAAAAAAAGCCCACACACAACGAGTCAGTGGGTGGACACCGACAATGATACACCGGTAACCTCCATCATTTCCATAACCAACAAAGAAATCAATCATTGTCTCAGTTTGTGATCCTTTAACTTAGTCAGTGAACTGTGAAAGTGACTTGGACATTTAAATCATTAAAGGAAAAAAAAAGGTCCAGGATTACAGATTTCTTCGGCTAGTAAAACTGATGGGACACTTATGCCGCTTTTCCACTACCAACGCGGCTGAGTTGGGCTGAGCTGTGCGGTGCTGAGTTGGGCTGAGTCGAGCTGTTGGAGTTGCGTTTCGACTACAACCACGCTGAACCGTGCTGGCTGGAAGTGGGTGGACACACTGGGTGGAGTTAGCGAAAGTGGGTGGACGTCACGTGATATCGTTAGGCGGCGCAAACAGTGACATCAGTGACCTTTTAAGCGGTAGTCTCACAACCCGGATAGTAAACAATAAACATGGAGGACATGGAATCGTTAGTGTTGCTGGTCTTGGTGCTGTGGCTTGTTGTCACCGACAACGCCAACAGATACTGGCAAGAGCGTATAGATGAGGCGAGGCGCATAAGGCTTCAGAAATTCTCGTAATTATTCTTCTTCCGGGTTTACAGATCCCAGCGTGCTCGCGGGGCGTGTGTGGGCATGTGAGGACACTCCTCCTCACCAATCAGTGCACGGGGAGTGTCTCCTCACGCCCCAGCCCCACTCGGCTCGGTTTGGCTCGCTTCAGCCCTACCCCAAAACCGTGCGAGTTTTGGGTGCTGAGCAGGCCTGAAGTGAGCCGAGTCGTGCTGCTCTGAGGTAGTCGAAATGCGAGCCGTGCCGGGCTGAAGTGGGCTGAAAAAGGGTAGTGGAAAAGGGCCATTATTGTACTGTAACAGCTTGGACGCTAGGGCAATAAGGACCTGAGAGAAAGGTCGTCAAGGTGCATTTTTTTCTGCTTATCTTTACTTTCACTTTTCATTCACAGCAAACACTTGACCATGCCCTCGCTGCCACACGTACTTTTATTCACACTTTTATGACATTGAAGAGAGTGACTCGTTTCCCTTACTTCATAAATATCTAAGTGAACTAAACAAATAAACACAGTTAGTCTTGTTTTATGCAAGTGTGTGTGACTGGTGTGACAAGTGGGTCCCTTTCAGTATTACAAACTATTTGGACATCCCCCGAGGAGTTTGTTATAGTGGGGTTGCAATTTAATAACTAAAATGTCGAGGGAGTACCTTCTCAAAACAGCGATCACAGTGTTTCCCACAGGTGTGAAACAATTTTGGTGGTAGCCGGTGGAAAGGGCCAACATTACCTACTGGCACAAAAATGGTCTACTACATGCACATTCAGATCGCGTTGGAATTTGCTTCGCTCATGCAGATTGGAATCTACTCCACTCTTGCTGCTGAGTGAATTGTGCATGTTATCCACCAGTGACAACCACAGGTTTCAGAAAAAAAACCCTCTTTTTTGTTTAATTTACTATTTCAATTTTTGACTTTCAAAGAAGGAAAAGAAACGTTTCTTTTAAAATTTCTATCTGCAATTTCTGATGATAAAAACAAAAATGGCCTATTTGTTACTGACACGAAAATAGAATGACCAAACGTAAATAGACAATTAATTTGCTTTTAATAATCAGTTAAACAGACTAAGAATAAAAAAAATAAATAAAAAGCACAATTACAAAACCCAAACGTGCTGATGACTCAAGCACTCCATGATAATGACAATAACGTGTAACAAGCATACCGATTAATGCTGTCTGCAGCACGAAAGCTCTCTGGTGCATGTGCTCAGCCATTTGGCTCATCATTCCAGCACAACACCGTACCTTTTAGCGATATATTGTATTCATTATCATTTACCTGTCGCTCACAGAATACTCTCATTTTTCATACTTATTTGCCAAAATGAGTGGCCAAATATACTTTGGAGGCTGTTTACATACCTGAGCGGCCTACCCAAATAAATTTTGTGCATGTGTATACTGGACTAGTAGGGTCAGTGTTCCAGTACTGTGCCTGTAATGGATCCAAAGCAAATACTGTTAAACTCATTCAAAAATAAAGGGATACTTTACATTGCTCACAGTGTACACAGCCATGTTAATTTGACGACATTCTGTAAATGGGGAAGGAACTGGAAGTTGAGAAAACTACCCCAAGCCGACACGTTGAAATTTCAAGTTGAGGGGGTGTTTGTGTTTTTTACCAGTTGGAGGTGGGAAATAAGTTGCAACTTTACCTTGAATTCAGTAAAACTATGCACAGTTTGCACATACTTCTACTTGCACCTTACTTTCAGTTGTACTGTAGCGTCTTCAGATTCCACCTCATTCCTCTGACTGGATCCCTGTCCACTGAATGTACCATTTCAGTTGCACCACAGGCAACTGTTTTAAGACTACATAGGAATTTTATTAAAAATGGCACAATTAAAGGTTTTCAATGAAATGAAGTGTCTCTTATTCTTCATCATTCATAAAATGGCTTTTAATGTGTTATTTCAAATCCTGCCCAGAAGCCTTGCGTCTCTGAGTATATGGAAGTGTGGGCGGGTGGGTTTCGCATAGAAAAAAAAAAAAACCCACCACCACAAGTTTAAATGGTAGTGCACTCTTCACTTGTCCCACCTGGATGCACTTTTTTCCTTATGATGATTAGGGGATCCCTCAAAGGGGATGAACGTGGTAACAAACTGCCAATCCACAAAAGGGCTGACCTCTCAAACTTAAAGGGCATATTCTGGACCAATTTCGTGTTTTTTATGAAAGTATGCCCCTTTACACACTCATCCAGAAGGGTAATTTTGCACAAGGCCATCTGTCTACAGCAGAAAAAATAAAATAAAACATGTCTGGAAAAATCCCAAGGGAGTCTGGAGCCAGATTCGTGATGTTATCTACGGAAGTGCGAGCAGGCTGCGAGAGCTTTGCACAGTTTCAGTGCACAGCCTGTGTAGACCAAGCGCTCCCATTTTTCGCTCATTGTCCAGTCTTTTGGAAAACAATCACTACGTTTACATGCACATAGAGAGAATCGAATTTCTGCCGTTGCTCGACTGAAATCGAAGTTCAAAATGCCATGTATACACCTTAATTCGGCTGAAATTGAACCGAACTTGATTTCTCGGAATCGAGCTACACGACCTAGTTTATGCGATTTCTGCCGAGCTACTTTGTGCATGTATACCCTATCGAGCTAGTTGTCGAGCTACTTCCGGAAGTGACGAGTGACGAGACCACAAGCGGGAAACACAACAGCCTCGGTCGGCATGACAACAGTAGTAGCGAGCAGCAGAAGAGGTCAGGAGGAACAAACGAAGAAGAGAAAATGGCGATGTAGAGCTCTCTGAAGTGTGGGTGGAGCACAGAGGACGACAGGACAAAGCTTCTGGTACTAATAGGCTTTTTATTGTCAGACTTTTCAGTTTAACAGCCTACTTTTATTCTTGAGAGAAAAACACACACACACACACACACGCACGCGTGCTGTATTCTAGTCCCGGGATGAGCTGTCCCCTCTGCTCTCCCTCTGCCTCCTTAAATAGGGCGCGGTTACTGGGAAGACACACAAACACAGGTTAATTACCGTCAGATGAAGTGATTCTGCCACTCACCTTCCCTGGCTCCGCCCTCCTGTCACAGACCGGCGCTTGACCACGCCCCCACTGCCACAGGCAAGCAGAAACGTGCACTTCTGGAGCAATGAGGAGACAGAGTTCATGCTCATTCAGCTTAAGGAGTTGAATATATTAAAATTCATGGACGGGAGAAAAACGCGCAATGGAGAACACGGAACTGATAACTTTGTTTACACTCTTGAATAGCTCTTCTTCATGACGACAACCGGAAGTGTACCAACACGATGGGGCGTGTTGCGCCACCTGTGGCTCGGGTGCACAATGCACCTCACACAATAGCCCGATTTCATTGTGTGCATGTAGGATTGGATTTCTCTGGCACCCTGCCGGGACCTTCAGCTCGATTACCGACAGCAGCTCGATTTGGATGTGCATGTAAACGTAGTCACTGTCTTCATAGACCCTGCTTTGTGCACCATGATGTTGTCATGCTTGAATAGGTTTGGGATAGGCTCTTATTTCCAATGAAGGGAAATTATAAAAATGTTACAAAAACATCCTATACAATTGCGTGCTTCCAACTTTGTAGTAACAGTTTACAGTTTTTTTTTAATAATTAGAAGTCTTTATTTGATGGCTCTGTGTTACTAAGGCAAGGCTCAACATTAACTTTTTAATCCACTTGTCCAGTCAGACAAGCACCAAGATTTTTCATTTGTCCTGACCATAACCTTTTTATTACCATATATTTACTAGTTCCATGAAACAAAAGTGGTTAACGGTTTATC
Organism: Neoarius graeffei; assembly: GCF_027579695.1. Taxonomy (NCBI): domain Eukaryota; kingdom Metazoa; phylum Chordata; class Actinopteri; order Siluriformes; family Ariidae; genus Neoarius; species Neoarius graeffei. Next base: position 38,033,158 of record NC_083572.1, read on the forward strand.
AAAAAGCAGGTATAGTTAGGATAATCATTATGTTTTAAGGATTTATAATTTTTCAATAAAACTCAAACTTTAACTGTAACAATAAACCAAAACTATCCACTGCCCCATTATGGTGCATGTGTTGTTATAACCCATTACCTGATTTGCAGTTTTATAAGCGTTAGACTCACCCAAATTCAAAGCTTCTGGAGAACATGGAGTTAAATCTTGATTAATCCAGTAAAAGTTTAAGTGTAAATTAATTTAAAGAAATGAAGCTGAAAGAAAACAAGTTGAACATAAGGGTGACAACCATGTTGTGAATGAAAAACTGTAAGTGAGTTTGGCAAGGTCGTAAAATTCCCACAAAATATTTTTATAATAATGCATTAAATGTGTATCATACAAAAGAAAAATACAAATGATTGTCCAAATGAAATGAAGATTCACCACATATTTATTTTATTGAGGTATTTTATTGCCATTTCTCTGATTTTAATGAATTCAAAGTCTAATAATCTATAATTAGATATTACGATGGGGTCATTTTTACACTCTGCTTCCCTGGAATTTTGTAAACAATAACACGTCTAGATCACTGAAGGGATTGAACTAGTTTTGTTGGAACTTTCTTGGTGTAACTTTTGAATCAAAATCACTATTAAAAATGGATGATTTTCAACAATCCTTAACAGATATAAAAGGCATAAGGTATCATTACTATATTGTCTGGGGCGGTTATATGTAATACTTTATTGAGTAATTTTCTCTAGCCTGTCAACCAAATTAGATCAGCCTACATGTAGAAAATGTGACAATCAAGTATGTAGTCTTCTTATACCATTTATGTAAAAGGCTTATCACTATTATTTAACTTATTTTTTATATTCTATTGCAACTCTAAGCAAGTTTTCAAGGAGTTTGGCCTCATCATGGTAGCCTTGGCAGCTCACCAAGCTTGTATAAATATATATACTAGCTTGGCAGCTAGTATAAATAACATGCACATGAACAAATGACACTGTTAAAATCACTTCAACATGTCTTTTACAATAATTTAAACCGCTAGGGGCAATGCTAAAATCACTCTTGCAAACAGTACAGCATGCAACACAGTCATTATTTTTTTACCCCTATTAGACAAGGATAAACTTTTGTGTAGTGGGTTTTGCATTTTCTTTTCTTGGGGCACTCTGCCACGACACTCCTGGATACACTGAAGTGATAGACTCTCAGTCCGGGAGAGATGATGTAAAGTCCACCCACACAGAAAACTGATTAGTCTACTTAGCAAGACTGAGCAATCAGGATGCTCTCTCCCTCACTCTAGCTCTTGATTCCGGGATACCGCATTTAATATGCGGGTGTCAGGGAGCTGCTATGAATGTGTGAGAGACTCCTGGAACTTCAGGGAGAATTGGGAATAATTTAACTTGTCCTGTCAGACAGACAGATGTAGATTGGACTTGTCCAGACCAAACATTTGGACAGTCAGACTATCGTTAATGCCGAGACCTGGATGGACATACTACTTCTTTTGGCTGCTCCCATTAGGGATCACCACAGCAGATCATCCAGATCCGCATATTTGATTTGACATTGGTTTTTAACACCAGATACCCTTCCTGACAACCCTCCCCAATTTGCCCGGGTTTGGGACCAGCACAAAGTATGCACTGGCTTGTGCAACCCCAGTGACTGGGTATTTTACCTAATCTGCATGTCTCGCAACAGTGGGAGGAAACCTTCGTAGGCATGGGGAGAACATGCAAACTCCATACAAAAAGGCCCCCGTCAGCCATGAGGTTCGACCCAGAACCTTCTTGCTGTGAGGCGACAATGCACCACCATACTGCCAAAAAAAGAAAAGGTCATTTCATTCAAACAGTCGAGGATGATTTTATTTTTTTAATTTTTGTTCTAACCCATGCAGTTGCTGAGATATGAGACAAAATGCAAATGTGCTTCGTACAGCACCCCTTCTGACTGAATTGTTTCCTATTTAGTATATAGGTTCTATGTGCCAATAAGCATGAGCCCATCAAGTTTCATGAAGTTTGGGCATTGTCAATGGCAAATATTGGTTGCTGAATTTTAATTGGCTGTTTGGCAGCCATTTTGGTAAGCCAGCCAATTGGTACTTTAGAAATGTAGACAAATGAGGTGAAGTAAAAGTACACCAAAGTTCAGATTTTTAGTTTAAGCGGTTTTTGTGAAATGGACACTTATCAATTGTAGGGTCTCCTATGGATGACATTTCATGCGTTTTCAAAGAATGTTGTAGACCAGGGGTTCTCAACCTTTTCTGCTTTGAGGCCCACCTATTCATACTTGTAATGAGCCGGGGCACAAGAAAAAAGATCACCAATTATTTTGGCTCATCTATTTTATTATTAGAATCTAATAATCTATTAAAAAAAAAAAAGTGTATTAATGGGATGCAACATCACTCCCTATTAGAGATGGGAGCCCCAGAATTAAATAACTGCAATAAAAACAAACTGTTTTTAATTGTAGGTATTGTATTTAAAACTGTATGGATGTGCCAGAAGCCAACATAAAACAATGCATGCAGGGCATTCTCAGCCAAAATGGATTAAATGATCCAAAAGTGGAGTCTGGGCGATTAACACCAGAACTCATTACTAATGTTTGTGTACAGCAAACAAGCAAATTATTAAAACCAAGTAGTACACTCAAAAGAAGTGGATATAGAAGCCACCCAATGGGATAGATCCTTATACACTAACGAAGGATTTTTCCTATAAAAGAAAAATTTACTAGCTAAAATTGACATTAGTTGAATAAGTTTTGATCCTATTGTAGTTGTAACAAAATACAAAAGACAAGAGTTATGCATACTATGGAGTTTGCATGTTCTCCCTGTGTCTGCATGGGTTTCCTCCAGGTGCTCCGGTTTCCCCCACAGTTCAAAGACATGCAGTTAGGTTAACATGGGGCAGCCTTAGGCTGAAGTGCCCCAAGTGCTGTAGTATGGCTGCCCACTACTCTGTGACTACGTTTACATGCATGTCCAAATCAAGCTGCTGTTGGTAATCGAGCAAAGGGTCCCAGCAGGGGTGCCAGAGAAATCCAATCCTACATGCACAAGTGAAATCGGGCTATTGTGCACCCGAGCCACACGTGGCGCTACACGCCCCATCGTGTTGGTACACTTCCGGTTGTCGTCATGAAGAAGAGCTATAGTCAGGCATGCAAACTGGTCAGGGGTGAAAAAGGTGAGAAGGATGCATGGGGACACGGCACGCGCGCAAAAGTACATTTCGTAGTCTACGTTACAAAAAAAATTGCAACCAGTGACATCTTGAATTTAATACAGTACAAAATAACTTTCCATAAACATGTCTTAATAAGTTACTGTTGAGTGGCCGGTAAATTGTACCATTTATTTGTCAGTGGCCGGTAAAGTTTGATATTTTGTGAAGTTAATTTTCACCCCTGTGTACAACACAGTGGGCTATTTACAAAAAGGTATATATTACTGCCTGTGCTATCTAACAGACGTACCCCAGAGGACACACCTGGCCAATCCCTGTCTGTCAATTTTCTTAAAGACATCACCTATGTGAAATCAGTGGCGGATCTAGAAAAATATTTATGGGGTGGCAAGAGGGGGGCAGGAATTTTTGAGGGGTGGCAACGTATTACAGACATGTGTATATATACTGAATTTAATCACAGTTTGATGACAAATAGTATGTACACACTACAAAAGGGCACAGACTGCCATTTACAAACTCATACAGATAAACTTAATCTCATGCCTTTATTGTTCACGAAGAACACACATTCTCAGATGAGGTCTATACCGTTTCTGGACAGTTTTATACTGTATATGCAAAAGAACAGACACTAAAAAACAACAACAACAACAACAACACTGCTTCAAGTTCAGCATGATTTAAACCATTTACACCAGTGTCACATTTTATAGTTTTTTTCCTCACGCTTTGTAAAGGCTCACCAGTGAGCATAACATGAACTTGTCATGCCTACAACAGCTCAATGCGGCGATTTCCATGTTGCTCAGCAAAACGCTTCACAAATTTATCAAGATCTAATGCTTTTGTGTGCTTTGATTCAATGCTGAGTACAGCCAGACTTGATAGTCTATTTTCTGTCATAGTCAACCGCAAATAAGTCTTTATGAGCCTGAGAGATGAAAAACTTCGTTCACAGGATGCACTGCTCACAGGCAAGACAACCGCTATTTTACACAACCTGAACAACTCAAAAAAAAACAACATCATCATCTTGGTATGGGTCCAAAAACAGTGAACTCCATGAGAGTGGTAGGACTCTCCTGTTCCCCCTTTTTTCTGTCTAGTCCTCTCCTCGTCTGATGTAACTCATGTTTAAGATCCTCAATATTTGAATCATAAGCTTCAGCCAATAGCAATGTTTTCCTTGACAGACGGTGAATCAATATTAACTTTTGTGGCCGACTTTACACAAAACTAATGTCAGACCTAGCTAACATTAGGCCAAAAAAAAAAAAAAAAAAAAAAAAAAAAAAGTGTGTTTCAGGTAACATGAAATACTAAAATAAGGTCGGTAGGTAGGAAATTTTTTTTTCTTAATTTGTTTTATTTTGTTCGAAAAAATTAACACAAGTAAACATCTTACAAAATAGTATTTTGGCACAGAATCCTTTATACCACACATCATAATAAAATAAGTGTTTTAAATCTTTAAACGAATAAAAAAAATATCGCAAGAGTCCGAGTTATGATCTGCGGAAGCGTATTGCTGCCACACTCAAAAAAAAAATTGGCTTAGACTCAAGTAATTACGTGAAAAGATATTGTTAACAGAGTTATCACGTTTTTACAATATATTTATGTAATAACATCACGTAATTTCATGATATTTTCATGTGATAATGTGAAAACACCTTATCAAGAAATAACGTGAAAATATGGTTTAACGTCCTAGGCTAGGCTACTTCCATTAAAAGCAGACGGCCTCGCCTACTGTAGAACTTGGGTCGAGCAAAAACACGGAGCAAAAACATGGCTGAATCCTGAATGACTCCTATTTGTATAAATAGGGGACTACATAGGCGGCAGAATGTAGTGTTTTTCCCTGCCATGGAAGTGCACTTGTATACTGAAGAGGAAGCAATTTGCATTACAGCCAGGAGGGCTGATAGAAGTGGCAAAACATTTTACTTTTTATCGTTTCTTTCACAACTTGAATGCGTTGAAACAAAAAATTATGACAAACTAACGCCGCTTACACTAAAATATCGAGGGAAATTTGTAATAAAAACTTTACGGTCGGCAATTTCGACGCGGAAATTCTCGATCGGTCGGGTTACCGGAAACACACTTTTTTTTGCCTTACATGTATAGTTAGCTAAATAACCTTCTCCAACCTGATTTTTATCCTCTCAAAATCAGCATCGCAACTATACTAGCACTGTTCATTCATTATAATTTCATTTTTTGATAGATAGTTAATCAGCTTTTACCCCTTTCCTCCCGTGTCTCCTTTCCTCGCGACTCCTGGCTCCCTCGCTTCGCGCCTCTCAATTTTCCAAAACAACCAATCTCTGGCGTTATCTCGTGCTGCATTCGCCGCAGTCGGACATTGGAAATTCGCGCACGTAAATGTCAAATTGGCCGTAATTTTTCTTTGAATTCGTCGCTGCCAACTGGGGTAGCAGCAGGGGTGGCAAGGCTTTCTTTTAGAGTGGCATATGCCACCCCGGTAGATCCGCCCATGGTTATTCACCCCCGAGCGCGCTGGAAACTGTTCCATTGGTATTCAGATCCAGTCGCGAGATGAGGTTGCCAGATCTCTCTATAAAAAGGTGACTTTGCGGTCTGAATCTATGGAATATTCGTAAGCGAGGACTGGCAACCAGCAGTGGGTTGCGCACCAGCTGATCAGAACTCCAATGGAAAAGAAGCACGTTAGTAACTGTTTATCTTGATTGGCTGTAACCTTGTAAGTGAAATGTTTGGCAACAATAGCGTTGTAGCCTGCCTACCCCCCCCCCCCCCAAAAAAAAAAAAAACAACTCTTCGGATCTACACGATTCACACAAGTGACCTATTTTGGGACCAAAACGGCGAATTTCGCCGAAAGGTGAGGAGTTTGCATGTGTGTATAGTGTTGCCAGATACTGCTGACGTTTTCCAGCCCAAAACATGTTCAAATCCGCTAAAATGCACTTAAAACCCCCAATCGCAGCAGTTCCGTGCTCAAGCTGTTAGGCTTGCTCTAACAGACTATGGCTACAAACTGTCCGGCGCAGACCACTGTTTTGTAAGACAACTTATTTTGCACTATAATATTTTTCTAAAGTCCATTTTTTGCTTACAAAAAATATATATATTTTTTTTGCTTACAATTTAACTTATGTCTTAATAACCACATAAAAAGTTCAATTGTTTTGTTTTTATTGACATTCTTCAGATGTTGGACACACATATATATATATATATATATATATATATATATATATATATATATATATATATATACACACACACACACACAAATACAATGACTTGTTTATGTACACAATTCACAGCTATGCAACAGCTGTACAGATGTATTTGGTGATACAGTAAGTGAGCTAAATTTTAACAGTGCAAACAATGCCACAAAAAGAAAAGATTCATGCCGTTGTCATGATTCGTTGTCATGCCGACCGAGGCTGTTGTGTTTCCCGCTTGTGGTCTCGTCACTCGTCACTTCCGGAAGTAGCTCGACAACTAGCTCGATAGGGTATACATGCACAAAGTAGCTCGGCAGAAATCGCATAAACTAGGTCGTGTAGCTCGATTCCGAGAAATCAAGTTCGGTTCAATTTCAGCCGAATTAAGGTGTATACATGGCATTTTGAACTTCGATTTCAGTCGAGCAACGGCAGAAATTCGATTCTCTCTATGTGCATGTAAACGTAGTGTGTGTGTGTGTGTGTGTATACATACATGCGCGTTCACTGCTTCAGACAGGTTAAATGCAGAGGATGAATTTCACTGTGCTTGAGTGTGCATGTGACAAAGGCTTCTTCTTTTAATCTTTTGTATTTGTAATTATTTGTATCCGTACACGCACAACCCCAGTTCTGCTGGTCAACTTATCGTGTTTAAATAAAGTCATTCATTCATTATGAGCTGGAAAATTATCGTTATGACCCCAGCATAATTATCCAGCCGCTGACTTCCCTGACATCTCAAATTACCTGCAGACATCATTCGACATGGACAAACAGATGAAAACCTGGAAGAGCATGGAGGTGTACAACTTTTTATATGTGGCTGGGTTAAAGATCTGGGGATCAGGACACTACAAGATAAATCCTCTATCGTTTTTGCCTGGGTAAATAGGAGTTTCTGGGCTTTTGTACATGTCTTTGAGATGGTTGCTAGGATGTTACAAGTTTTAGTATTGGGTGTAAACAAACCACAGCTGCTCGATTCTCAATCCTCCCTGCTCTTCTCTTCCAGCAGGCATCACAGACCCATAGAATTTACCCACAAACTGATTTATTTTGCACTCTCTCTCTCTCTGTGCACAGGAGTTAAATGCAAAGGAAGAACGTGACAATAATAAAAAAAAAAATTGCGACCCACTAATGGACCATAGCCCAGTGATTGAGAAACACTGTTGTAGACCATGCTTATTATAGCACTCCTCGAGTCATTCAAAGGTAATTATAATTTTGTGAGATTTTTTTTTCTAGTTCAGGAATCTATATAATATCTATACAACAGAGTTCCAGCAGCTTCCTGACTGGACCCTAACAATATAACTGCAAGCAGCAATAAGGTGGCCAAAAAGTCCAGCAGGGCATAATTGCCATGAAAACTTCACATCATTTTGCCAAAGGCATAGCTGTATGCACTCATAGCAAGTTTCATGTGAATTCACCAAAAATTAGCCAAGATATGAGCTCACGTCCTGCTTGGTGACCTTGTCAAATACGATCTTAAAACAGGGATTTGACAATGTAAGTCAGGATCACAAAAAGTCAGACTTGAAAAAACAATCAGGTTTTCAGACTTCAAATAACAACTAGACTTCATTTCTGCAGAGAAAATGCAAAGTGTGCTTGCTGAGCTGTAGCAGAACAGTTAGCATCAGCTTGCATGCTAACAGCTAACATGCTAACAGCTAACATGTTAACATGCTAATAGATAACATGCTAATAGACAACATGCTAATAGACAACATGCTAACAGCTAGCATTCTAACATGCTATTTGTTAAAATTCTAACACTAAGGCCAACATGCTGACAGCTATCATGCTAACAGCTAACAGGCTAACATGCTAATGGCTAGTATGTTAACTTTTAACATGCCAACACACTGAGGGTGACATGCTAACAGCTAACAGTTAGCATGCTAACATGCTCAGGCGAACTTGCTAACAGCAAACATGCGAACTCTGCATACTACCATGCTAATCCTGTTAGCATGCTAGCTTGCTAACAGCTAACATGCTGACAGCTAGCATGCTGACAGCTAACATGCTAATGGCTAATATGTTAACTTTTAGCATGCTAACATGCTGAGGGGGTCCTGGGTTCGAGCCCCGGGGCCGGCGAGGGCCTTTCTGTGTGGAGTTTGCATGTTCTCCCCGTGTCCGCGTGGGTTTCCTCCGGGTGCTCCGGTTTCCCCCACAGTCCAAAGACATGCAGATTAGGTTAACTGGTGACTCTAAATTGACCGTAGGTGTGAATGTGAGTGTGAATGGTTGTCTGTGTCTATGTGTCAGCCCTGTGATGACCTGGCGACTTGTCCAGGGTGTACCCCGCCTTTCGCCCGTAGTCAGCTGGGATAGGCTCCAGCTTGCCTGCGACCCTGTAGAAGGATAAAGCGGCTAGAGATAATGAGATGAGATGAGACATGCTGAGGGTGACATGCTGAGGGTGACATGCTAACAGCTAACAGTTAGCATGCTAACATGCTCAAGCAAACTCGCTAACAGCAAACATGCGAACTCTGCATGCTACCATGCCAATCCTAACATGTTAACAGCTCTCATGATAACATGCTAATGGTGAACATGCTAACAACTCGCGAGCTAACAGCAGGCATGATATCGTAATGGGTAACAGCTAGCATGGTAACACGTGAATGCTTATATGCTAATTGCTGTCGTGTGTGCGGGTAAGTATTCCTAATAAAGTGGCCATTGAGTTGAAGTTGATTTGCTGTCAAAGTCTCAAATGAGCAGATCCTTGCCAAATGCATCATCACCTATGGGGGAAGGGAGGAATGACTCAATCAAGCTTCCATTGATTAGCGGCAAAATGGAGAAAAATGGACGGATGAAAGGCAAGACAAAGACGAGTGCGGGTCAGAACCGATATCGTGTGTGATGGGTGATTTGGCCTGAGGTGCCGTATGAAGTTTGGTGGGTGTGTGGTGAAGTGTTACTGAGCAAAACTCCATTCATTTGAATGGGGCCAAAAATCAATGGAAGCCTATGGAGGTAAAAAGAGATGCGTGAAAACCAAGGAAAAGACGAGTGCAGGTCTCAGATAAGGGGATGGATCTGTGCGGGGACTTGGCCTGAGGCATCAAGTGAAGTTTCTTGAAGTTTGGTCACTTGGTTAAAAAAAAAAAATTTGATGGAGAGTGAAAGTTTTTCTCCTGAAACACCATTCATTTTCAATGGGGCCAAAAATGAATGAGCAAAAAGAAAGGAATAACATGAGTGCGGGTCAGAACCGATTGCATGCATGTGTTGAGGGAGTTGGCCTGAAGTATCACGAGGTTTGGTGCATCTGCGATGGAGCGTGTCCGAGTAGGACGATTCAATTCATGAGCCCTGTTCATTCTCTATAGGAAAAAAACAAACAAAAGAAAAACGACAAGAACAAGAGAACGGGCACGTTGATCCAAAAGCTGTATTGAGGTATTTCACCTGACGTCACAGGGTCACGTGACGCCCCGGTGTCCGCCATTTTGAAGGTCAAGCTAGCTAATGTCAACAACATAGTAGCTAGTATGTTACTGTAGCAATGTTTACGTTCAGTCATTTGGATGACTGTTAAAACCTTTCAGTCTCAAGTTTTTCCTTTACTGTATTTACTAGTTTACTGTAATTATGATCCGGCAGCTATTTACACCGGATCCAGTGTAAATAGCTGCCGGAGCGCGCTCCGGCTTGCTCCCCCTCAAATTAAGCAGCGCGCTCCGTTTGCGCTCCCTGACTTTTTGCTTGCAGTTTTGGCACAAACTTCACGTGTGGGTGGGCTGTCCAGGAATGCATTCCCATTGGCTAACTTGTGTTTGACTGACAGCTACGCTCAGCCATTCCCCCGGAGGCTGTTGTGGCCATTTCCTACTCGGATTCTGGCGGACTGTTTGACGAGTGACCGATCCATTGACGGTAAACAAGGATCGAGTGGACTTCAGTGGTGACTATGATATTGAATTAATTCAACAAAAGTGTAAATTCAATATCATAGTCGCCACTGAAGTCCACTCGATCCTTGTTTACCGTCAATGGATCAGTCACTCGTCAAACAGTCCGCCAAAATCCGAGTAGGGAATGGCTGAGCGTAGCTGTCAGTCAAACACAAGTTAGCCAATGGGAATGCATTCCTGGACAGCCCACCCACACGTGAAGTTTGTGCCAAAACTGCAAGCAAAAAGTCAGGGAGCGCAAACGAGAAAGCTGGAATCACAACCAAAATAAATTACGTCAAACAAAACCGAGAAAGACGCGGAACAAAAATAAAAGGTTTCTGAAGAGTAATAGACTGATATTTTGCATGATTACATGAATAATTTGTTTGCCAGTCTAAAAAAATTTACTTTTTTTTTCTTTTTTTGTATTTTGATTTGTCGTTTTTGTTTGATATTTCAAAAGTATTGTATGAACATTTTGGCACAAAATTGATTCCATATTGAATAGCCACAGAGTAAATGTCATAGTAGTACAATAGAGTGTATGAATGATATTGGCAGCAACATTACACTAGCTCAAATAAAAAGAGAACCTACTGTAGAAACCTGTATTAGTGAACCAACTACACACCCTCAGCATATCCCTCTCAGAGACCATCCCTCACTCTTATTCATGCACATCACATGACAGGACTGGGGTTTTTCCACAGAGTCCAGAGCTACAACAGAGCCAAACACGGCAGCCTCCTCATTATTGTCCAGCTAAAACCAGTTATGAGAGGCAAAATGGGCTGCTGAATGACACTGATAAAATTTTTTAGGACTGACTACAAAAATTTATTTACTTGACTCTATAGCCAAACCACATCCAATAAGTGCCATAACTGAACCCCCCCCAAAAAAGACGATGTAACATGCCATGGGCTTTGCATACTGTGTCTTAATTGAAAGTGCAATTGAGGTTGATGAGGTTTAAATAAGTGGGAAGTTACATGAACAATTAATATAAAAAGTTACCATTTAAAAATCCTATAATTGAGGAGAATCAGGTGAGTATTTCTGAAATAAGAACATTCATAACACATTATGTACTAGATATACCGATCAGCCATAAACTTAAACACAGACAGGCAAAGTGACATATTATGTTGTTACAATGGCACCTGTCAAGGGGTGGGATATATTAGACAGCAAGAGAACAGTTAGTTCTCGAAGTTGATGTGTTGGAAGCAGGAAAAATGGGCAAGTGTAAGGATCTGAGTGAATTTGACAAGGGCCAAATTGCGATGGCAAGATGACTGGATCTGAGCATCTCCAAAATGTCACATCTTGTGGGGTGTTCCCAGTATGCAGTGGTTAGTGCCTACCAAAAGTGGTCCAAGGAAGGACAACCGGTGAACCAGCAACAGGGTCATGGGTGTCAAAGGCTCACTGATTCACATGGGGCATGAAGGTTAGCCCACATGGTTCAATCCCACAGAAGAGATACTGTAGCATAAACTTCTGAAAAAGTTAATGCTGGCTAAAACAGGTGTCAGACAGGCGCGCGGGAACACATTTTAGGTCGGGGTGCTGCATATTAAGTAGCCTAGTTAATGGGGGTCATGGGTTTATATATATGCCGTTATAATGCACTTTAAGATTGATACCTTGACATCACTGCAGCGTGGTACCCGACGTTCCATAATCTACATGTAACGCATGTAAGCAGAACCAGCCTGTGATTTTGGGCCAAAATTCCTCACTGTATGGCTCTCTCCATAGTAACGAGTTTTTACCTTTGACCTTACAATGTAGCCTACATAAAAACGAATTTTAAATACACAGTCATTTTTATGCATTATTATGTTTATATTCGGATATGAATTTCATTGTGTGATTTTAAAATTGCTCAGATGGCGAAATTAGTAATGATTTAAAACGTTTCATCCCTGCTCAGTAGGGGTGCGCAGCACCCTCAGTACTCCAATAGAGGGCGCTGCAGCGCCCTCAGCACCCCACTTCCCACGCCCTTGATGTCAGAAAGCTTTTCTGTGAAATTAGACCATATGGGCTAGCCTTCGTGCCCCACACGAATCAATGAGCCTTGACCACCCATGACCCCATCACCGGTTCACCGATTGTCTTTCCTTGGACCACTTTTGGTAGGTACTAACCACTGCATACCAGGAACAACCCACAAAATGTGCCATTTTGGAGATGCTCAGATCAAAATCATCTTGCCATCATAATTTGGCCCTTCTTAAAGTTGCTCAGATCCTTATGCTGTCCATTTTTCCTACTTGTAATCCATCAACTTCAAGAACTGCATGTTCTCTTGCTGCCTAATATATCCCACCCCTTGACAGTTGCCACTGTAACAACAATCAAATTTAATTTACTTTACCTGTCAGTGTTTTTAATTTTATAGTTGATCGGTGGACAACACTAAGTGAAAAGCTTGTATGGAGCACTTGCATGTGACGTCACAGCCGATCCAGATTGTGACAGACGCCATCGTGTCGGTCAAACGCCATATTCCACCTTCTACTTCTGCCTTTTCTTCTGGAAAACCCTACTATATACAATTCTACTACAACTACAAGCTCTCCCTACCTGTGCACGTTTTTTATGTTTTTTGTGTGTATTTTTGCGTGTTGTTCGTCTGTACCGGACTTCAATATCCACTACAACCGTATGGACTTACTGGACATTGGTTTCCAGCAGAAAATGACGGTTTGTAGCGATTTCCATCGCATGCACAACATTCCGGACGAGAAAAAAAATAAATAAATAAACATTCCGGACGAGATGGCAAGACCAGCGGGGTCTCTGTGGATTGTTATCGGAAGCAAAGCGAAGGAGGCGGCGCCGGGAGCCGAAGCAAAAGCGAGGCTACAGGCAGAGCCGGCCTGTTGACTAAGCACAGAAAACAGCTACTCAAACCTCCACTGCCAAGCCTCTACCTCTCCAACACCAGATCCATGTAAACAAGACGGACGATTTGGAATTACCTTATTCTATTCTATAATCGGCTGGTCAGTGCTATACTCAATACTTAAGTGACTTACCCATCCAGTGAGGATTATTTTCTTGTTTACAAGATGCCACATCTGAGTCGCTGACAAATCCTGAATTTCTGTAAAGAAAACTGTCCAGAGATTTATAAACACGCAGTGCTTCACCACTAAACAGCGAGGGAAAGTTAATGAGGTAATATACACGTCCGGGTATTCCGCTGGCAGTTCAAAATCCGGTCGTGAAAACTCCGTCCGGAAAGCCATAAGGGTCACAAATCTGTAGATCGTTTATTTTAGACATATATCTAGTTATCTGTTCATTAGAAAAATGAGCCGTGTAGTCCGTCGGTTGAAATTGATCCATTCTGTACACGAGTGCAGCAGTATTCAGCGGTGTTTTTAACCGACAAGATGGGGGTTGTGTACTTTCCGGTCACGTGACTGCAAGATCTCTATAGAGGTCAATAGCTTGTACAAGGGTTCACCATTTGCAGCACAATGCTCTCATTGGTCTGACTGAATCAATATAAAGCTCAATTCTGATTCAGGTACAGAAAAACAAACAGAAAAAAACAACACTCCACCCGTGATTGTGTTACAAGACACACAAGGTGATGAATCAAGTCCTAGGTTGGTCCCTGACATAGGAAAAGAACATTCACTGGTACTAAATAAAAATATGATTCTGCTTATGTTTAGTGTTCTATTATGCCATCACATGTCACGGGATAAACAGATATTCAGTGTACACCTAGAGTGTTAAATGATGTAAACGAATAATCCTAGAGTAGAAAAGAGGTGGTGCTATATTTAGAAGCAGATGCTCAAGCACAAATTAGATGGACACCGAGCATTTCACTCAAAAGTAAATATCTGGTACACATACACAAAGCAGAAAATATTTCAGTAAAGATCATTGTGCTACACAGGCCAAAAGTGGGAGATTGTTTTGCTAAAAATAAGTTTATCTTAATACTTTTAGTGCTTATATAAAACCACAAGTTAACACATGGTCTTTGCAGTGTTTCCCGCAGAAAATTGCTTAGTCAAGGTGGTGAGTCTTCGGTGGGCATCACGCGCGGCACGGATAGTGGTCCGGGGGAGGGGGGTTGTCGGGCCGTAACGCGTCACACGTTGCACAGATAGTCCGGGGGGGGGGGGGGGGGGGGGGTAGTAGTACTACAATAATAACAAAGCTGTGTAGAACTGTAAAATAGGTATTTATTGAAATTAAATGTCACAACTACTTACAAAAACTGAGGTAAAATGGTTTCCTGGCCAATAAAAGTGCTCATAAAAAAAGTGCTCAACAGCCATAATTTATATTGCCTACCTTAATACATTTATATTAGGCCTACTTATATTAGCACATGAACATTATATAGCATTAGGCTATATAATTATATTATTATATTATCTTACTTATATTAGTACATGAAAATTAAATTTCACTGTAACAGTGCAAATGCACCGTTTAGATGAGCAGTTACAAATACAACTTACCTTCTTATTCCACCGACGATAATGGCAACGTCTCGACTTTCCCGCTGAACCGTTGAATTTAAAATTAAAATGTTTGTAAATATGGCCTCGAGGACATATGGCGTAGTAATATATCCAACCACTAGGTGCCGCAGTTTAGTCTAGCTGTCAGTCCCTGCGCTGAAATGCATTACCACTTCGGTTTTTTTTTTTTGGACGCATTTTTTTTTTTTCTTGGAACCTTGCTAG
Source organism: Neoarius graeffei (assembly GCF_027579695.1). Lineage (NCBI taxonomy): Eukaryota > Metazoa > Chordata > Actinopteri > Siluriformes > Ariidae > Neoarius > Neoarius graeffei. Next base: position 38,048,265 of record NC_083572.1, read on the forward strand.
GGCGGGCGGTCGAGTTACCCAGGGCGGCCGCCTTGCCTGGAAAGTGCTGGGGGAAACACTGGTCTTTGTATGTATTTTTATATAATATTATATACACACACACAGGTTTCATTAAAGCTAGACAGCCTTTTGATTTCATAAAATCGGTGAAATTTAGTTACCTCTGAAATTTGGTCATTGCGATATGTTTATTTCTGTAATATCTCAAAAAAAAAAAAACCCAGGCCATTCTGTGGCTGGGAAGATATTTAATTTGAGGGGATTCCCTAGCAAATAATGTGCAAGAAGTCACTCGTTTCGCACAGTCAGACAGAGGAAGTCCATGTGCGCAGGTTTACCTTCTTTTGGGTTTTACGGCAGCTGGCATCCACAGTGTTGCATTACTGCCATCTACAGGTTTACCTTGACCATACACTAACAGTTACATCATTCTGTCGCCAAACAAACAGCTGATCACACCGAGGTGCTCACTGACCGCCGATATTTATTAGTTTGGTCCTGCATTTCCTTTCCTTTGCAACATATCTTTTCTTCTCACTTTCCATTGCTGTAGTTTGTCTTTCACATTTCATTCACACACTCCCTTCCTCCATTTTTCTGTCCTGTTTTGAATTTGTATCCCACAATGCCTTGCGCGAACAGGGAAAGCCCACCACATGATGCAAGACATAGTATCTTGAATTGGGTCATGGTGAAGCAGGGAGAAAATAGAGAATTTAGGGCCACATGGCCCTAAATTCATTAATTGTTCTATTTAAAAAACCCTAATAAAATTGGAAGTCTGTGATTCAAATTCAGTAACTTTCAGTCAACTAAGCAAAAATAATTGGGTGTCAAGGCAAATTATTTTCATGACTTACACTTAAATCTGAAAAGCAGTCTACCTTTAATTTATATTTGAGGTCATAACTCTTACCTGTCCTCATCTGTGCCTGCAGATGTGGCTAAAGCGCCGGCATCTCCACTAGCACTGCCCTCCTGTCCAAAACTGGCACTTGCTTCAGAGCCATACTGTCCAGTAAGCCCCGACACGACGCCTGTTGCCAGCCGGGGAAGAGAAAGCAGGGACTGGTGTTGGAGAAGTAGACGCCCAGCATCTTCAAGCTGGGAGGCAGTCAAAGGTGTTACACCACTATAAGGGCCTCTTGTTAGGGGAGGCTGGGAGGACTGGCCTCCCTGGTGATGCAAGGTCAGACTTAGTCCACCAGAGTGGCCTCCAACAGGACCTCCGTGTGGGAGAGATGGAGGAATGCCTGGTTGAATATTGCTCAGAGAGGAAGGTATACTAGGTGGTGTCTGACTTGTAGTTGAGGACATTGGCTGGGGTGGCTGATTAGCAGTGGCCTGCTGTTGCTGCTCTGGGGGCATTTGTGGTTGATGTTGCTGGACCTGATTTATTGTGCTTCCTTGGGCCAACACCATCTGTGGAACTGGAACTTGGGGCCTTGGAGATACAGGCTGTGGGACAGACAATGTGGGTGTACCAACTGGAAGGCTAGGCACTGGGGTAGGTGCTGAACTACTCTGAACTGGCAGCATTGGATGAGACTGAGCTGGGGCTTGGATGCCCTGTGAAATCTGGGCATAATCTACTGACTGCAAACCCTGGTTCATGAGCATAGAAGGCTGTTGATTTACAGGGTAGCCACTCTGCAACTGGCCCGTGTGGCCTTCTACAATGTAGGGGATTTGCTGTTGGGCCCTGAGAGGGGGAGGTTGACCCTCAGTTCCTAATAGACTTGGGACTGAAACAACTTGTGTGTTGTTAGGGGGGGCTACAGGTGGTGAACCAAGCGTATGCATTCCAGCATCTTGGGAAGGCGTGTGAAGTTGGGAAGTGGTTTGGGACAGACTTGAGTGAACAACAGGAACAGCAGGTTGTATAAATGTCTGCTGGGTAGGCTGCATTCCTTGATCTCCTGTACCACCACTTGTGCTTTCACTCTCTGAATGTATGAAGCTCTCCAGAAGTCGACAGGTCAGTGCTGCATCTGTAAATGGAGCTGCAGCAAGAGCTTCTTTCTCATAATACTCCATGCACATCCATCGTCCCTTTCGGAAGGACTCAGAGCTGGAGTCCAGCTTCACCACTCTGAAACGGGACGCTATGGCTGTGGAAGCCTGAATTTGAGTGGTACTTGATGCTGGAGGAGGCTGCACAGCTGTGACTGCAATTCCTATTGTACTGTTTCCTGGAGGCACTGTTGCACCAACGAGGCTTCCTCCAACAGCATTTGACCCAGTCATACCTCCGGACGTCTCTGATCCACTGGCACCACTTGCAGAGCCTGATGCTGAAAATAAGGCCTGGTTCACTTTTCCACTAGCACTAACATCAACAGCAGCAGCTTGAACTGAAGCTGATCTTTGGGTTCTACTCTGGACAACAGCAACAGATTGTACAGTGGTATCTGCAGATTGAGCACTGCTGTGTACTAATGCAGAGCACACAGGTATGCCTTGAAATGGTTGTTGTGGTGTAGCCATTGAGGACATACCCTGGTCCTTATAATGTCCAGAAGCATGGTGGTTATGGTGATGAACAGTCCCATTCACCATATATCCTGGCTGAATAGACTGCAGATGAGGATTCACTGCTTCATTAGGTGATACAACTCCAGGAGTCTCTCCTCCGTGAAGACTATTTAGTGTTTCTTCTGAAGAACTTCTCTCAGGAATCCCGTGGTCAGTGGCCCGTGACACAGACACATCAAGAATGTCAGAAGAGGACAGATCCTCAGTATGTGACTCATCCAGATCATCGTAGCTTTCTGTATCATCTGCTATACTGTTGTTAGTGCTCGCACTTATCTGTGCCGGCAAGACACTTGTAATCTGGAAGCCACTCTTTTTTTTAACTTGGGCCCCAGTGCTTTGGTGAGATTGAGACTGTGTGTATATGTTCAAGTTGGTGGAAGCATGATGATGAGGGCTTGGTGAGGATGATCCAGTGGAGGGTGTATGGTGGATTAATAGTGATGACTGGTGGTCATCATTCAGGATGGAATTACAGCTCATGTTGACGGCGTTCAACGAGGCAGACGTTCCACCACTTCCCATGTTACTGCCCGTACGACTGGTGAAAACAGATGCATGCGCCATCTTTCTGGTCCCGGGGGAATCCCCGGTTGCTTCAGAGTGATGCATTTCATGAAACTGTCTCTTCACAAAGTAAAGAGAGGCAAATATAACTGTGCTTTAGGGAAAAAATGTCGGTTAACGCACAAGCTTCGGTTTAAAGACTGACAGTACAGTCCCGTTTTAATAGTCACGCATAGCAACAATCAGCGACAATTAAATCGAACCGGTTGTGTGTACAAAGTTTAACAAAAATACTCCAAAGCTAACTAGGCAGGTAGCTACCTACAAGCTAGCTGCAATGCTAAAATACATTCCCAGGTCAACTGACATGTCTGAAATATATGCAGCAGTCTATGTGCGTTTTAGGCACAATTCAACGCATACGTTATCTAAACACATTTTTCTATGTCCCACGTTCTATTTTGAGACTAACATCCGTTATCCGTTATCATACAACGATAGTAGTAAGCTAAATTTCATACAAACTGTTGTATGACATCACCTCCATCACACTAGGACAAACGTTGTTGAACTGGAGTGCATATTAGTCTGCTTTCTTGTTTAATAAAGAAAACGCAACTCTGGCATCTTCTGCAATAAAATCCTTGTTCTGGTTTTAATCCTCTTGGTTGTCAGCTTGGTAAATCCATTTCGCAACTGTTTCAATTGAAGGGTTGCTGTATCATCCTCTTTCCTATGATCTTCAGCCGCCCATTGGCATAGTTGAATGCAGAGAGCTAGCACGCTAACAATTCCTCTTTCGACGACAGAAATGGGAGGAGACCAGGCACAGTGGACACGGGCTCACTGCTGAGCTGGTTACTTGGCGAGCTGGATATATTTAATGATGACCAAAATGAAAACATCACAAATATAAGGCCAAGATAAAAATCCAGGCTTGTGACACATTTTCCCCCCTTTTGTTTTCTCTTTAACTTACGCTTCAGTTGTGTCTCTACATAACCAGAAGAATGAGTGTCGCATTCAAATACGTCATCAGTCTGAGACGATTGTTTGACGGTAGTGTTTTGTTTTGTTTTTTGTTTGGTTGGTTGTTTTTTTTTCCATGTTTTATATTTTATGTCAACCTTTATATTGATATTAATTATTAATGTAATATTAACAGCACGTTTTCACATAAACCTCGTATCAGTGCGCTGTATGGATCAGCTGATCCAGTCACAGCCTACTGACGTAGGGTTGTGATCTGATTGGATAACTTCATCTCCCATACAGTACTTTTTGTATTATTCGGTGCGTTTGTTTTGCGACTGTTTACCGTCACGTGAAGGTCTCAGTCAGGGAGCAGTTATAAAATACTTGGATAGTGTCTCCTTCCGTTCGACTTAATTGAACTTGCTTTTATTTTTGACACACTTAAACACTTTGGATTTGGCAGTAGTTTTGTAGATATGAATATTATATGTTACATACAGACATTATCAGCTGTGTTGCCCTCCCAGAAGGAACATGCTCTAGATTCAACGTAGGAAGAGGTATAACTTAGATGAAGATGTAACCTCATTTCGAAAAAAAAAAAGTTGAGGTGACCAGATTTCTGAGAAGAAAACCAGGGACATTTTCTGTTTGGCAGTGAAAATATCATTAAAACATCTAATGTTTTCATCTTTGTAATAAAAAGGCAGGACATTTCTGGTTTTCATGTATTTTGATCATGCATTGCATAAAAAGTGGGATTTTTCTCACTGAGTGCGCTGTAGGCCGATTCTGCAACTGCTTTAGATTAACATTAATTAAAGACAATGTGAAAATGTCTGGTATGGGTACATGGTTTAGATTTATAGACTCTTAAACTGTAGGCTAGCTGAAACTGATGTTTTAGACCCATGAAAGTCTCATCTCATTATCTGTAGCCGCTTTATCCTGTTCTACAGGGTCGCAGGCAAGCTGGAGCCTATCCCAGCTGACTATGGGCGAAAGGCGGGGTACACCCTGGACAAGTCGCCAGGTCATCACAGGGCTGACACATAGACACAGACAACCATTCACACTCACACCTACGGTCAATTTAGAGTCACCAGTTAACCTAACCTGCATGTCTTTGGACTGTGGGGGAAACCAAAGCGCCCGAAGGAAACCCACGCGGACACGGGGAGAACATGCAAACCCCGCACAGAAAGGCCCTCGCCGGCCATGGGGCTCGAACCCGGACCTTCTTGCTGTGAGGCGACAGTGCTAACCACTACACCACCATGCCACCCCCCCATGAAAGTAAATATATGAAATTAATTACCATATATGCCACTTATCTTCTTTCTCTTTTGTCCCTTCACCTTATTCTTCTCCTCCCTGTCCAGTCTTTAACAATAAATAGTACACTATTAAATAAAATACTTATTCTTATTGCTTGCCTGAATTTTGTTTATGCAAACTTCTCAAAACATTGTTTAGAATATTAACTTTTCAGGCACAGTGATATTTTTTTGAATAGGCCAGGGATACATTTCATGGATTACCATATATGCCACTTATCTTCTTTCTCTTTTGTCCCTTCACCTTATTCTTCTTCTCCCTGTCCAGTCTTTAACAATAAATAGTACACTATTAAATAAAATACTTATTCTTATTGCTTGCCTGAATTTTGTTTATGCAAACTTCTCAAAACATTGTTTAGAATATTAACTTTTCAGGCACAGTGATTTTTTTTTTGAATAGGCAAGGGATACATTTCATGGATTACACAGCTTTCGGGTAAGAACTTAATGAACATTCGAGGAGGTAATGCCAGAGATCATAGCCATCACTGACAAACATTTCTAACGTTATGGCGAATTGAGTTGTAGCGGAGTTTGCATGTTCTCCCCGTGTCCGCGTGGGTTTCCTCCGGGTGCTCCGGTTTCCCCCACAATCCAAAGACATGCAGGTTAGGTTAACTGGTGACTCTAAATTGACCGTAGGTGTGAATGTGAGTGTGAATGGTTGTCTGTGTCTATGTGTCAGCCCTGTGATGACCTGGCAACTTGTCCAGGGTGTACCCCGCCTTTCGCCCATAGTCAGCTGGGATAGGCTCCAGCTTGCCTGCGACCCTGTAGAAGGATAAAGCGGCTAGAGATAATGAGATGAGATGAGATGAGTTGTAGCGGTTACATCACAATAAGTAGAATTTTAACCTATTGGCAGGAAAAACTACTGTCAAAACGGTACCATGGACAACACCAAATATAACCTACACCATCTGAATATATTTCCCACTGATGGAATTTACAATCCCGATTCCAAAAAAGTAGGGACAAAGTACAAATTGTAAATAAAAACGGAATGCAATAATTTACAAATCTCAAAAACTGATATTGTATTCACAATAGAACATAGACAACATATCAAATGTCGAAAGTGAGACATTTTGAAATTTCATGCCAAATATTGGCTCATTTGAAATTTCATGATAGCAACGCATCTCAAAAAAGTTGGGACAGGGGCAATAAGAGGCTGGAAAAGTTAAAGGTACAAAAAAGGAACAGCTGGAGGACCAAATTGCAACTCATTAGGTCAATTGGCAATAGGTCATTAACATGACTGGGTATAAAAAGAGCATCTTGGAGTGGCAGCGGCTCTCAGAAGTAAAGATGGGAAGAGGATCACCAATCCCCGTAATTCTGCGCCGACAAATAGTGGAGCAATATCAGAAAGGAGTTTGACAGTGTAAAATTGCAAAGAGTTTGAACATATCATCATCTACAGTGCATAATATCATCAAAAGATTCAGAGAATCTGGAAGAATCTCTGTGCGTAAGGGTCAAGGCCGGAAAACCATACTGGGTGCCCGTGATCATCGGGCCCTTAGACGACACTGCATCACATACAGGCATGCTTCTGTATTGGAAATCACAAAATGGGCTCAGGAATATTTCCAGAGAACATTATCCGTGAACACAATTCACTGTGCCATCCGCCGTTGCCAGCTAAAACTCTATAGTTCAAAGAAGAAGCCGTATCTAAACATGATCCAGAAGCGCAGACGTCTTCTCTGGGCCAAGGCTCATTTAAAATGGACTGTGGCAAAGTGGAAAACTGTTCTGTGGTCAGACGAATCAAAATTTGAAATTCTTTATGGAAATCAGGGACGCCGTGTCATTCAGACTAAAGAGGAGAAGGATGACCCAAGTTGTTATCAGCGCTCAGTTCAGAAGCCTGCATCTCTGATGGTATGGGGTTGCATTGGTGCGTGTGGCATAGGCAGCTTACACATCTGGAAAGACACCATCAATGCTGAAAGGTATATCCAGGTTCTAGATCAACATATGCTCCCATCCAGATGACGTCTCTTTCAGGGAAGACCTTGCATTTTCCAACATGACAATGCCAAACCACATACTGCATCAATTACAGCATCATTGCTGTGTAGAAGAAGGGTCCGGGTACTGAACTGGCCAGCCTGCAGTCCAGATTTTTCACCCATAGAAAACATTTGGCGCATCATAAAACGGAAGATACGACAAAAAAGACCTAAGACAGTTGAGCAACTAGAATCCTACATTAGACAAGAATGGGTTAACATTCCTATCCCTAAACTTGAGCAACTTGTCTCCTCAGTCCCCAAACGTTTACAGACTGTTGTAAAGAGAAAAGGGGATGTCTCACAGTGGTAAACATGGCCTTGTCCCAACTTTTTTGAGATGTGTTGTTGTCATGAAATTTAAAATCACCTAATTTTTCTCTTGAAGTGATACATTTTCTCAGTTTAAACATTTGATATGTCATCTATGTTCTATTCTGAATAAAATATGGAATTTTGAAACTTCCACATCATTGCATTCCGTTTTTATTTACAATGTGTTCTTTGTCCCAACTTTTTTGGAATCGGGGTTGTATCTATATTCTAAAAAATGTAAGATTACAATTATCCAAGCCTTATAACCTCCCTGGTATCCTTTTTAAATCCATTGAGGATACAAATGATTCCTGATCTCCCATAGCCTAAATTGTAGCCATAACTGAATTGATGACCTAGCCTAAATGACTAGCCTTAATCAAAATGTGTAGTCCACTACACAAATTACTGACACTTTGGGAACATTACCATAAGCCTACAGCTTTACATAGCCAGCTACTCTGTGGGATAACACACCAATTTGTATGCAAGTTAGCTTATGCTATTGAACTGTTACAATTTTACCTCATCTGGATTTCTGTTACAGTAACACTACATCTAGCAACAACTTCAGCTGACTGACTGGCACTGCACTGAGCTTTCTCCTGCTAGCATTGGCTGCAGTAGGCTACGGTTTGTTAGGTCAACTGCTACCTCTCAGTACAGTGTGACAAGCAATGTTATGTCATATACAACATCGCAAAATGTAGTTTACACATTTAAAGGCTAAATAACATAGATGACAAACAATGTCACTTAGGTCTACAAAAAAAGACTATAGTCCACCTGTCCAGGAGTGGATGAAGCAATCTGTCAAAGCTGAATGAATGACTTTAGGCAAAGATTCTAGCGCTCCACTAAAAAGTTATTCCTCAGCTCCACCAATCAAAATACTGGAAAGGCTATCACCAGAGGTGTTCTAGAACAGGGGTTCTTAACTTTTTCTACTTTAAGGCCCACCTATTCATACTTGCAACAAGTCGGGGCCCATGAAAAAAGATCACCATTTATTTTGGCTCATCTATTCTATTAGAATCTAATAATCTATTGTAAAGTGTATTAATGGGATGCAACATCACTCCCTGTTACAGATGGCAACCCAGGAATTAAATAAATGCAATAAAAACAAATATTTTTAATTGTAAGTATTGTATTTAAAACTGTATGGATATGCCAAAGCCAATATAAAACCATACATGCAGGGTATTCTCACTCAAAAGGGATTAATGATCCAAAAGTGGAGTCTGGTCTTTTAACACAAGAACTTATTGCCATGTTTGTGTACAGCAAACAAGCAAGTTATTAAAACCAAGAAGTACACTCAAAAGAAGTGGATATAGAAACCACTCAATGGGATAGATCCTTACACATTAACAAAGAAGGATTTTTCCTATGAGTTGGAAAATTATCCATCCGTTGAGTTCTCAGACGTCTCAAACTATCTGGTGCTACAGACATCGTTCTACATGGACAGACAGATGAAAACCTGGAAGAGCATGGAGGAGTACAACTTTTTATATATGGCTAGGTCAAAGATCTGGGGATCAGGACACTACAAGACAGATGGCAGTAGACAGATCTAAGAGCAGGAAGAGTGCTTATTAGCAGCTGTGATATTTACAAAAACGAAAGCAAAACAGAAAGGAGAATCATAAAGCAGATTACTTAAACAGCATTGTAAACATGGCTAGAAACAAATGTGATAATGATGATACTTCGCAAAGCCTCCATGAAAACAGCATCCGTATCTGCACATGCTGATTGCGCTCAAATCAGTGTCAGGTGTTTCCCATAACAGCCAGGTCCCAAGTGCATGCACAATGCGCTCCGTGAGTGAGCGCGGCCACTCAAGCTGTGTCAGACTCAAGTGCGTGAAGGTGTGACAGTTAAGTGTTCACCTGCAGTGTGACCACAACTTTTAGCTCACGTGTATATCGCCATGCATTGCCGCCAAAATGCCTCATTTTCATTGATAACCCATCGCAAAGCAGCACGAGCTGTAGTGTGACTGTAGCTTAATGAGGCAGATGTAACATCAGATGCAACCCAGCAATTGTACCCTACTATGAGTAAAAGTTAGCTTCAACTTGAAAAAAAAATTCATGGTCCACTTATGGGCCGTGGCCCAGTGGTTGAGAAACACTGTTTTAGAACATCTCTGCTATCGGCCTGAGCCCATCTTAAAGTGATCCACAAAACAATATGCAAGGCGCCTGCTGAAATCTGGTAGATGTTTCAGTCTGTGTGTGGGTTTTTTTTGTTTTTGTTTTTTTTTCTGGGGGGGTGGGTCTGTTGGTCATGGTTAAAAATGGGGACATTTCCAGGGACAGGCCATCAAAAGTGGGGACTGTCCCTGGAAAACGGGGACATCTGGTCACCCTATGCAAAATATAAATAAACATAGAATGCTATGATTTTTGCAAAACATGGAAACCCTACATTTCATTGAAAATAATATCAAGACAACACAGAATGTTGAAAGTGAGAAACCTTATTTTTAAAAAAAATTATATACAGGTAGTCGTCGACTTACGACTGCGTTTGGTTACAACTGACCGGTCGTAAACCGATCTGGTCGTAAGTCGGCCTATGTTAAATGAACGTAAGTATATTGTGATGTGTAATGATATTGTAATCATCTTAAAGTCTTATTTTATCAACATTTTCTTATTTCATTACCTTGGCTCATTATTTGGTTTAAGTCAAACACTGCATACTACACTGCGTACAGTACAATTCGTTTAATATGTGCAAAACAAAAAATATGAAATACAGGTGTGAAAAATAGAAAACATTTTAGTTTGAAACATACCAAAATACAAATGTAAAACATAGCAAAATACAAAATTTAGTGACCGCTGACATCACTGGTGCTTGGCCGTGGGTCGTCTACGTCATCATCAGCTGTTGCAGCGCTCGGGCTGGCGGGAGCATTTGCTCATTTCATAAACCAGGAGCTGGGGCGGAAACTGTATGACGGAGTGCGCGAGGGAGCGCGAGAGAGACTGCGCATGTGCCTGGAGCTGGGGCAGAAACTGTATGACGGAGTGCGCGAGGGAGCGCGAGAGAGACTGCGCATGTGCCTGGAGCTGGGGCAGAAACTGTATGACGGAGTGCACGAGGGAGCGCGAGAGAGACTGCGCATGTGCCTGGAGCTGGGGCGGAAACTGTTGTATGCGGTGAGAGGTGCTGCCGGGAGCTGGGGCAGAAACTGTCATACGCTCAGCTAGCTCAGCTGGGAAACACTTGCCAGTCATAACCAGACGGCCGTAAAGTCGATCGGTCGTAAGTCGCATAGGTCATAAGTCGACGACTACTTGTATATGCTTATTTTTAATTTAGTACTAGTAACATGCTTAAAAAAAGACAGAGGCAACAAAAGACTGGAAGAGTTGTGGAATGTTTAATACTAATTATTTTAATTGGCAACAGTTCAATAAAATGATTGGGTATAAAAAGAGCATCCCAGAGAGGCTGAGTCTCTCAGAAGTAAAGATAGGGAGGGGTTCACTCTGTGAAGGACTGTGTGGACAAATAGTGCAACATTTTAACAGTAATGTTCTTCAATGTAAAATTGCAAAGAATTTGGGGATCACATCATCTACAGTATATAATATCATTTCTCTGGATTCTCTGAGTCTTTTAATCTCTGTATGCAAGAGACAAGGCCGAAAACCAATATTGGTTGCCTATGATCTGCAGGCTCTCAGATGACACTGCATTAAAAGCAGACATGATTCCATAAGGGAAATCGCCACATGGGCTCAAGAACACTTTCAAAAACCATAGTCTGTGAACAGAGTTTGTCACTGCATCCACAAATGCAAGTTAAAAACATATAAACAATATCCAGAAACACTGGCACCTTCTCTGAGCCCAAGTTCATTTACAATGGATTGAGGTGAAGTGAAAAACTGTCCTGTGGTCTGATGAATTAAAATTTGAAATTATTTTTGGAAATGTTGGAGAACACATCCTCTGGGCTAAAGAGGAGAGGGACCATCTGGCTTATCATCAGCACACAGTTTAAAAACCAGCATCTGTAATGGGATGGGGGTGCATTAATGCACATGACATAGCTAGCTTGCACAGCTGGGAAGGCACCATTAATGCATGATATATACAGGTTTTGGAGCAACATGCTGCCATCCATACGTCATCTTTTTCAGAGAAGGCCTTGCTTATTTTAGCATTCTACATGTATTACAACTGTATGTCTTTGTAGTAAGAGAGTCTGGGTGCTAAACTGGCCTGCCTGCAATCCAAACCTGTCACCCATTGAAAACACTTGGTGCATTTTGAAGCGTAAAATATGATAAAGGAGACCCCAAAATGTTGTGCAACTGAAACTGTATATCAAGCAAGAATAGGATGATATTTCACTTTCAGAACTCCGGCAACGGGCGGTACGGTGGCATAGTGATTAGCACTGTCGCCTCACAGCAAGAAGATCCGGGTTCGAGCCCCGTGGCCGTAGAGGGCCTTTCTGTGTGGAGTTTGTATGTTCTCCCCATGTCCGCGTGGGTTTCCTCCGGGTGCTCCGGTTTCCCCCACAGTCCAAAGACATGCAGGTTAGGTTAACTGGTGACTCTAAATTGACCGTGAGTGTGAATGGTTGTCTGTGTCTATGTGTCAGCCCTGTGATGACCTGGCGACTTGTCCAGGGTGTACCCCGCCTTTTGCCCGTAGTGAGCTGGGATAGGCTCCAGCTTGCCTGCAACCCTGTAGAACAGGATAAAGCGGCTAGAGATAATGAGATGAGATGGGATGAACTCCAGCAACTGGTCTCCTCAATTCCTCAGTTTACAGAGTGTTGTTAAAAGTAGAGGTGATGCAACACAGTGGTAAACATGCCCCGTTCCAACTTTTTTGAAACATGTTGCTGGCATCAAATTCAAAATGAGTATATATTTTTCAATAAACAATATAATTTCTTGCTTTTAACAGTTGATATGTTGTCTTTGTACTATTTTGAATTAAATATAAGGTTTCCATGATTTGCAAATCATCACATTCTGTTCTTAATTACATTTTACACAGTGTCCCAACTTTTTTTGGAATTGGGGTTGTGTTTTGCTTATTGCAGTTGCTGAATTATTGGCTTTCTCATAAAAAACTCTAATATTGAGGGTGTAAACATAAATGGTGAACAATTATTTGTCAGTTAGCTGATGACACAGTTCTTTTTTCTAAAGAACAAAGAACCAATCCTGTTTGCCTTACAAAAATGAAATTATTCTCTCAAGCTTCTAGTTTGTGTTTGAATCTTGACAAATGTGAACTTGTGAGCATCCACAACTGTTCCTGCTCTTCATTATACAGTGGGGCAAAAAAGTATTTAGTCAGTCACCAATTGTGCAAGTTCTCCCACTTAAAAAGATGTGAGAGGACTGTAATTTTCATCATAGGTATACCTCAACTATGAGAGACAAAATCTCATCTCATCTCATTATCTCTAGCCGCTTTATCCTTCTACAGGGTCGCAGGCAAGCTGGAGCCTATCCCAGCTGACTACGGGCGAAAGGCGGGGTACACCCTGGACAAGTCGCCAGGGAGAGACAAAATGAGAAAAAAAAATCCAGAAAATCACATTGTCTGATTTTTAAAGAATTTATTTGCAAGTTATGGTGGAAAATAAGTATTTGGTCAATAACAAAAGTTCATCTCAATACTTTGTTATATACCCTTTGTTGGCAATGACAGAGGTCAAACATTTTCTGTAAGTCCTCACAAGGTTTTCACACACACTGTTGCTGGTATTTTGGCCCATTCCTCCATGCAGATCTCCTCTAGAGCAGTGATGTTTTGGGGCTGTCGCTGGGCAACACGGACTTTCAACTCCCTCCAAAGATTTTGTATGGGGTTGAGATCTGGAGACTGGCTAGGCCACTCCAGGACCTTGAAATGCTTCTTATGAAGCCACTCCTTCGTTGCCCAGGCGGTGTGTTTGGGATCATTGTCATGCTGAAAGACCCAGCCATGTTTCATCTTCAATGCCCTTGCTGATGGAAGGAGGTTTTCACTCAAAATCTCATGATACATGGCCCCATTCATTCTTTCCTTTACACGGATCAGTCGTCCCGGTCCCTTTGCAGAAAAACAGCCCCAAAGCATGATGTTTCCACCCCCATGCGTCACAGTAGGTATGGTGTTCTTTGGATACAACTCAGCATTCTTTCTCCTCCAAACACGACAAGTTGAGTTTTTACCAAAAAGTTCTATTTTGGTTTCATCTGACCATATGACATTCTCCCAATCCTCTTCTGGATCATCCAAATGCTCTCTAGCAAACTTCAGACGGGCCTGGACATGTATTGGCGTAAGGCCTCTGCATGCTCTTGCGACAAGGCTTTCGCAGATAGCTTTTCGCAGACAGTTGTAATTTATTGTTGAGCGGGGAGTAATAGGCGTGCGCGATGTTATTCACCGCCACAACACAAGGGGGTGCGAAGTTGCGAAATCACTAGGAGTAGTTGGTGGGTGTGGTTAGTGGAGTGTTTATCCTCCGGTTACTTATAACGACTAGAACTGGAGTCGTATAGATGTACGTACTTCCTCACTTCCTCGATCAACCGCTCTTCGTGCTGCTCCATCTTCGCTCGTGTTTTTAAAAATGGTGGTAGTGAAAACAAACCAAACCAGGAAAGTAGGGAAGCGTAAGTGCGTGTACAGCGAATGTAGAGTGGACCAATCAGAGCCCTCTTGTCTGCGACACTGACACTGCTTCTGCGGTGGTCACAATTTTTGGGAGGTGCGCGCAGAGTGTCTGCGAAGGTGGGGGGGCTACGCAGACACTGTCTGCGACACCGTCTGCAAGGACTGGGTTGTCAGCATAAATTGGCCTTTAAGCAGGGGGACACGTCTGGCACTGCAGGATTTGAGTCCCTGGTGGCGTAGTGTGTTACTGATGGTAGCCTTTGTTACTTTGGTCCCAGCTCTCTGCAGGTCATTCACTAGGTCCCCCTGTGTGGTTCTGGGATTTTTGCTCACCGTTCTTGTGATCATTTTGACCCCATGGGGTGAGATCTTGCATGGAGCCCCAGATCGAGGGAGATTATCAGTGGACTTGTATGCCTTCCATTTTCTAATAATTGCTCCCACAGTTTATTTCTTCACACCAAGCTGCTTACCTATTGCAGATTCAGTCTTCCCAGCCTGGTGCAGGTCTACAATTTTGTTTCTGGTGTCCTTTGACAGCTCTTTGGTCTTGACCATAGTGGAGTTTGGAGTGTGACTGTTTGAGGTTGTGGACAGGTGTCTTTTATACTGATAACGAGTTCAAACAGGTGTCATTAATATAGGTAATGAGTGGAGGACAGAGGAGCCTCTTAAAGAAGAGGTTACAGGTCTGTGAGAGCCAGAAATCTTGCTTGTTTGTAGGTGACCAAATACTTATTTTACCGAGGAATTTACCAATTAATTCATTAAAAATCCTACAAT
Organism: Neoarius graeffei; assembly: GCF_027579695.1. NCBI lineage: Eukaryota > Metazoa > Chordata > Actinopteri > Siluriformes > Ariidae > Neoarius > Neoarius graeffei. The sequence continues at coordinate 38,063,398 of NC_083572.1, forward strand.
GTGATTTCCTGGATTTTCCCCCCCATTCTGTCTCTCATAGTTGAAGTGTACCTATGATGAAAATTACAGGCCTCTCTCATCTTTTTAAGTGGGAGAACTTGCACAATTGGTGGCTGACTAAATACTTTTTTGCCCCACTGTACTACTTTTCAGCTTTTATATAGAGATTGTTTTCCAGTAGACACTTGAGAATTGCTCTGACGTGTTCCTGGTGACTTTTGATATCAGGGGGAGTATATCAGGATATCATCAATGTAGGCAATGGCTTATTTGCCCAGCATGTCCCGTAGCACGTCATTGATCAGGCACTGGAACACGCTGGGAGCCAAAGAAAGGCCATAAGGCCCAGTACTCAGTGTCCCATGTTCGTGCTGAAGGTTATCTTCCACTCATTGCCTTTCCTAATCCTGATCAGATTGTATGCACTTCCGAGGTCCAGCTTAGAAAATATCCTTGCGGATCTTAGTTGCTCCAGAGCCGCCGGGACCAGGGGAAGTGGATCAGGGTATTTTACCATGACCTGGTTTAAACCTCTGTAATCGATGCAAGGCCTTAGTCCACATCCTCGTTTCGCCACAAAAAAGAAACCAGCCGATGCAGGAGACTTGGACGGGCGGATATATCCCTGTTTGAGGGCCTCCTGAATATACTCCTCAATGGCAACATGTTCCTTCTGGGATAGAGGATAAATACGACCACATGGTGGTGACATACCCGGCAGTAGGTCAATTGCGCAGTCATATGGCCGGTGTGGAGGTAGCCCTTACTGAAAACTTCCGATAGATCCCGATAACACTCAGGAACATTGTCCAGGGAGTCTGGTTGAGGACTTTCTACTGAGGTGGATGACACTTGGATTTGAGGACAAGAAAGACAGCTCTGGAAGCACGCGGGTGACCACTGAAGAATTTCTTTATTTTGCCAAGAGATCAGAGGATCATGCAGCTGTAGCCAGGGATATCCAAGAACAATGTTGTGGTCAACGGTAGTGGCCACATACAGGGAAATTAACTCCTTGTGTTACGCTCCCACTTGAATCTGGCCTGGTTGGATGCGTGTGGTGACGAGTCCATCGCCTGTGGGTCCTCCATTCGATAGCCTTAATGCTGAGTACGCTGTGCAGAGGGGTGGTAGGCAGGTTGAGCTTCTGTACGATGGTGCTGCTAATAAAGTTCTCCTCTGCCCCTGAGTCAATAAAAGCAGAAAGGACATAGGTATAGGACACTACCCTTAGCACTACTGGAATCTTAAAGGATTTAGAGTTAAGTTCTCTCACCGGTAATCTAGATTTTGCTGGTGTCTCTGCTAGAGATTCCTGGACTGGATGGACTGGACAGTGCCAGATGTTATGCTCAGCGATCCCGCAATAAAAGCATAAGCCCTCCTTACGTCATCTCGCACGCTCAGCATGGGTTAGCCTAGTGTGTGACACCTCCATAGGTGAGCTGTCCTTAGAAGGCTGCACAGACCTAGTGCTTTTGTGGAGAGAGGGTCGGCGCTTTAGCAGTTGGTCTAGATGGATAGCTAGGTCAATGAGGGAGTCCAGGGTGAGGTTCTCATCTCTGCAGGCCAGTTCACTGATGACTTCAGGGTGCAGACCTTGGCGAAAAACTGCCTTGAGAGCTGGGTCATTCCATCCACTGGTAGCCGCTAATGTCCTGAAGTCCAGGACATATTCAGCAACACTTCAAGAACCTTGAGAGCTGGTGAGTAGACTCTCACTGACCTCAATCCCCTCTGGTTCATGGTCAAAAACTCTTTTGAATAGGGAGAGGAAGTGCTCATAGGAAGTAGTAGGCTTGCCACCCTTGTTCCAAATAGCAGTTGCCCAGCAGAGCGCTTTGCCAGTGAGAAAATATAGAAATTTAGTGATTTTATGCTCATCAGATAAGTTTGGCATGGTGGCAAAATACATAGAACATTGAAGTAGGAAACCTTTACATGCGATGGCGTCTCCAGCGAACTTCTCCAGAGTGGGGAGTTGCAGTGCTGGGCTAGGAAGAGACTCAGGGCGTGCCAGGAGGGCCTGCAACATCACAGTTGCGAGCTGTGTCATCCTAGTGTTGAGATCGATGAGCATCTGTTGATGTTCTCCCAGCAAACGCCCTTGCACATTCAGAGCAGTCTGTTTTGTATCCTCTGCTACATCCATGTAGGTGAAGTATCCTGTTAGACTGCAGGCACTTATAGATGTATGCGCAGAGTGCAGACTGTCAACAAAGCCAAGACGACAGACAGGAATCGGAGTCAGAAAACAAGCGAGGGTCAGGCAATCAGCAAACAAATTAGTGAAGGAAAGACAAAGCAAAAACTTGGAAGAAATAACAAAGGGTCAGAAATATGAGAGGCAGACAGAAAAGATACAAGGCTTGGTATGAACTTAACTAGCAGGACAATACTTTGCAAAGGTGTGTTTGTTTGGGGAGCTTAAATAGAGGGACAGGTGATTAAGGAAATGAGGGACAGCTGAGGTTCAGTAGGCTGGAGACAGAGGGTGCTGTGTGTCTTGGGACTTGTAGTTCAGGGTATCCATGTTTGTAGTTTTCTCAGCGGGTTTACTGACACCAAGCAACCTTTAGATTCTCCTAAATTATTTGTATTCCACATCTCATCTCATCTCATTATCTCTAGCCGCTTTATCCTTCTACAGGGTCGCAGGCAAGCTGGAGCCTATCCCAGCTGACTACGGGCGAAAGGCGGGGTACACCCTGGACAAGTCGCCAGGTCATCACAGGGCTGACACATAGACACAGACAACCATTCACACTCACATTCACACCTACGGTCAATTTAGAGTCACCAGTTAGCCTAACCTGCATGTCTTTGGACTGTGGGGGAAACCGGAGCACCCGGAGGAAACCCACGCGGACACGGGGAGAACATGCAAACTCCACACAGAAAGGCCCTCGCCGGCCCCGGGGCTCGAACCCAGGACCTTCTTGCTGTGAGGCGACAGCGCTAACCACTACACCACCGTGCCGCCTGTATTCCACATTAGGATTAGTAATGAAGAGTATGAATAGAATAGAATATCTTTATTGTCATTGTAAATAAATACAGTACAATTAAATTAAATGCAATCCTTGGTGCAAAAAAAGTGCATCTAAAAACCTATGAAAATAATACAAGATAAACTAATAAACATATAAATAAATAATTTAAAAAATTATTTAAAACAGCAGTCATCACTCGCAAACATTCACGTCCTGTGGTGTGGAGGGCATTGCACGGTCCCATATTGTATCATATTTGTATTATTGAATTTACAGGTTTGCTTTATTTAATGCCCTTATGGCACTGGCATAGAAACTGTTCCTAATCCAGTTTGTTCTAGCTGTTAATGACCTGTAACACCTGCCCGAAGGCAGCAGTTCAAACACAGTGTGTCCGGGGTGAGATGGGTCCCTGAGAATGTTTTGTGCTTTTTTTTTATACTGCAGGAACTGTACAGATCCTCCAGAGAGGGGAGAGGACAGCCGATGATCATCTAGGCCATAGTGATGACCCTCTGGAGCGCTTTCCTGTCTCCTACTGTGCAACTAGAAAACCACACACAGAAACAGTAAGTCAATATGCTCTCAATGGAGCAATGGTAAAAGGACACCAGTAGTTTCTGTGAAAGATGGTAGCTCCTGAGCACTCTCAGGAAATACAGTCTTTGTTGTGCCTTCTTGATAACAGTTGTAGTGTTGACGCTCCAGGTCAGGTCGTCCCGAATGTGGACCCCCAGAAACTGAAATTCTGAGACCCTCTCCACACAGTTCCCACTAATAAACAGGGGCAGAATGTCTGTTTTCTTCCTTCTAAAATCTATGACCAACTCCTTAGTCTTGGTGTTGTTTAAGATCAGGTTGTTATTTGTACACCAATCTGACAGCTGCTTCACCTCATCTCGGTATGCGTATTCATCACCCCCAGAGATGAGCCCCACCACAGTGGTATCATCAGCAAACTTGATGATACTGTTACTGGAGTGGGCAGGGATGCAGTCGAGGGTGTAGAGTAGGGGGCTCAGCACACAGCCCTGAGGGGAGCCAGTGCTGATGCTGACAGCAGAGGAAATGTAGGCACCTACTCTCACTCTCTTGGAGTGATCAGTGAGGAAGTCCTTAATCTAATGACGGATTGTGTGGGATATTCCCAGATTTGTAAGTTTAGTCACCAGTCTGTTCGGGAGGATGGTGTTAAAGGCGGAGCTGAAGTCCACAAAGAGCAGCCGTACATAGCTCCCCTGCTGCTCTAAATGGGACAAAGCAAGGTGGAGCGCCATGGCTACTGTGTCCTCTGTGGCCCTATTAGCTCTGTAAGCAAACTGGTAAGGGTCAAACCCGGTGTGAAATAATTTGAGTTCAGACCAGTTTCTTGAAACTCTTCATAATGATAGGTGTAAGTGCTACTGGCCGGTAATCGTTAAAGCTGCTAATGGTGTTCTTCTTTGGGAGGGGGACAATTATGGAGGACTTTAAGCAGGGTAGGACAGCAGCCTGAGACAGAGACAGATTGAAGATCTTGGTAAAGACCCCAGCCAACTGATCTGTGCAGACCCGCAGCACCCGTCTTGAGACGCCGTCAGGTCCTGCAGCTTTCCACAGGTTTACCATGCTCAGAGTGCGCCTCACCTCATGCTCCTCCACCATGAGAGTGTGGCTGTTGTGGGCTTGAGTGTAGTATGGCTGCCTCTTGTGACTCCATCTCAAAGCGGGCAAAGAAGTGATTAAGCTCCTCTGCCAAAGAGGAGTCACCATCAGCTATGAGGTTGCTGGGTTTGTAGTTGATGATGTGCTGGACTCCCTAACACACCTGCCTGGAGTTGTTGCTCTGAAAGGAGTCCTCTATCCTCCTCCTGTAAGCAGCTTTGGCCTCTCTGATGCTTCTCTTCAGATTGGCTCTGGTAGCACTATATAATGCTCTGTCACCAGACCTGAAGGCGATGTTCCTCTCCCTGAGAAGGCTCTGCACTTTTTTTGTCATCCAGGGTTTTTTGTTGGGATAATCCTATATACACTTATCCACAGTGACAGTGTCTGTGCAGAACTTGATGTATCCCAGGACAGCTGGTGTGTACTGCTCTAAGTCCTGATGCTCGAAAACATCCCAGTTTGTTGACTCAAAGCAGTCCTGCAGCTGTTGAGAGGCACCATCAGGCCACGTTTTAACAGTTCTGGATATGGTCCAAGCACTTTTCATAAGGGGGGTATATGCCAGGATCAAGAACAGGGACATGTGATCTGACTGGCCCAGGTGTGGTAATGGCTTTGCCTTGAAGCCCATCTTAATGTTAGAATAGACCTTGTCCAGTGTTTTTGCTTCCCTCGTAGCACACTTGAGGTGCTGATGGAATTTAGGGAGCACTGTCTTTAAATCAGCATGATTAAAGTCCCTTGCCATGATGTGAACAGCCTCGGGATACATACTTTGTTGACTGCTAATGATCTCATGTAAACATCCAAGGGCCAAGCTAGCATTAGCATCCGGTGGAATATACACAGCAGTTACCATGACAACAGTAAACTCCCGAGGAAGATATATTGGCCTGCATTTAACAGTCACATACTCCAGGTCTGGAGAGCAGTGACTACTAATAGTCTTAGAATTGGTACACCAGCTGTTGTTCACATAAATACATAACCCCCCTCCTCTGCTCTTACCAGAGTCCCTGGTTCTGTCATGCCGATGTAATGTATGGCCTGCTAGCTCGACAGCTGTGTCTGGAATGGATGAGTGAAGCCAGGTCTCTGTGACGAGCAGGATACAGCTATTCTTCACGATGTTGTTCACTGCAACCAGTAGTTCCAGTTCATCCATCTTGTTAGTGAGAGATCTGGCATTGGTGAGAAAAACACTAGGGAGTGGTGGTTTATGTGGCTGCCTTCATAGCCTCACCAGCATGCCGGCTCTGAAGCCTCGCTTTTGCCTCCTCTCCCTGCACCGCCTTCATCACCTTTTCGCGGGGATGGTAATCCACGGAGTACCGGGGGGCCTAGTGATATATGCTATAAATACTTCCACAGAAAATAAAACAATTAACAAAATAAGTAAGTACACATAAAGGTCTGGTAGATCCCCAACTCCTGTCACCTAACTGAACATAGTGACTGTAATTCCCCTCACTAAATAAATAAATAAATACCACATAATATGTTCATAGTGGGGTACGACTAAATGTTCAGCAGACCAGCCCATGTCAAACAACCTTGAATTAGTGAAAAAAGTACATCAGAACATTTTAATGAGTCCCCATTGAATGAGATACAGTCGAGTAGGGAATAAAATACCATAGTGCACATCACGTCGGCCTTGGAGGAAATTTTTCACATCATTAAACAACACAGGTTTTGGCAACACTCTTGGTATAGTCTGAATAGATAGCAATCAAATTTCCATTGTATTGAAGCAGGCTGTTTGCTCAGGCTTATCACAGCACATCAGTGCAATCCTGGTAGTAATGAAGTTTAGCAATGACAACCTGTGATTTTCCATTGGACTTTCTTGATGCAAGATCTCTGTACAAGTGATCAACCAGAATGTCTTTTTCCTTCTACAGTTTGGAAACTGACATGGTGGAACTTGAATCAGATTCCTCTGCAATGGCCACAATCTGAATGTTACATCTCTACAATATGCTCAAAAAAAAAAAAAAAAAAAACAACTGAAAGAAGTTGTGGTACAAGCCTAGAAAAGCATCACAAAAGAATAATGCAACAATTTGGTGATGTCAGTGGGCCACCAGCTTGATGCATTATTGCAAACAAAGGATATGCAACCAAATATTGTGTCATTCATTCAGTTGCCTTCTGGAGGGTCATATGGTTAACCAAACAAGTCAATGACGCTGGTAGATAGTCAAAATTGTGTACAATAGTTGATGTGATTGTACGCTTTATGTGTTAGCATGATATGGTACATGAGTAAGACATATTTTCAATGAACTGAGGTAGTGATCCAAGATATACCACCTGGCAAAAAAAAAAAAAAGTATTTAAATAAGCAAATACTTAAGAGCCTTTGATTGGATAATTACTGCAGTGATTAATATGTTTCAGCTGGCAACAATTCTTTTAACCCTTACAGATGCAGTGAGTAGCTTCTCATCTCTTAAACAATCATGTCAAAAGACGTATTCCATGGGCATGGAAAAGACATTACTGTGTTTCAGAAGGGTCAAAGGGTCACTTGCATCAAGCAAACAACTAAGGAGATTGCTAAAATTGGGTTAAGAACTGTCCAATGCATTATTAAAACCTGGAAGGACAGTGGTGAACCATCAAATTCATGGAAGAAATGTGGTCGGAAAAAAATTCTGACTGTGATCAGAAATCACTTAAATGCTTAGTGAGGTTGAATCATATATATATATATATATATATATAAATAAAAAGACAGTTGAACTCATGGTTATATTTAATAGTGAAAGTAAGAGCATTTCCACATGTACAATGCAACAAGGACTCACAGGATTGGGATTAAACAGCTGTGTGGCCATAAGAAAACCACTTGTTAGTCAGGCTAATTGGAAGAAGTGTCTTCAATTTGCTAGGGAGTTTAAAGATTGGACGCTGGAGCAATGGAAAAATGTCATGCAGTTTGATAAGTCCAGATTTACCCTATTCCAGGGCAATGGGTGGGTCAGGGTAAGGAGGGAAGCACATGAAGTATGAAGCAGCGTTCTAGTGTGCCATCACAGGTGGATATCCAGTTTCAGCACAAACGCCTGTGCCTACGTAAGCCCATTTTTAACATCATAACTTTTTAAATGGATAAATTGTTATACATTTTTTTTATTTACATGTATAGTGGGACACATCAGGTCACTTGCCAGGTTTTGTTTGACTTTAACTGGCTCTGCAACTATGCTGCTGAGTCATCATCCATTCTACCCTCTGTAAGGGCTCTAATGTCCAAGTTGGGAGTTTGCTATCTCTGCCTAAGGTACCCAGAATTTTCCCTACTGAAACTATGCTACTCATTCCGTCTAGTGTCTGGATACACACCTCTACTGCAGCAATCTTCCGTATCAGAGTGCTAACTAATCTACATTTTTCACAAATAAAGCTATTACTAATGACAGAAGCATGATTAAGCTTCCTCTGCTTGAGACACTGAACAAGCTCAATGGTGTATTTAAGTATTATACACTTACCTTAGTCATAACTCTCTTGTGAGAATTTAAGGCATATCCATCATGAACTGCCTCTGTCAGCAGTCTTTAAACAACAAAAGTGTTTTGGGTTTTTGTGAGGAAAAAAGTGGCAGCCAAAAGGGTTTAAGAGGAAAAGTACAAATAATTATCACGATAGCAGATATTACTGATAAATCAACAAGTGCTGCAATTTCTGTTTCTACGGTTACCGCATCCTTGTCCCTGAGTGATGGATCTTGCATTAACGATTGTGGGTAATGTAATACCGTGTCCACTCTTTGGCAATTAAATATTATAACCATTCAGTTGTTTTACAATTTATCCAAAAAAAAAACAAAACCACCACCCCAAAATGTTAAAGTGTGGTGGTATACTGCAACAATCTAAAACATAAGGTTAAAAAAACAAAAACAAATTGTTTGAACAGAATTTACCATTAGCCTTTCAACTGGACAAACTCAAATCTGATCTGAAGAAGGCACGAGTTTGACACGAGTTTTAATAGATTTTAAAAAAAGCCAAAGAACAGGCAAATCACTCTGGCCGAATTAAAACATACCAGGAAGAATAAAATTCAGTTTTTTCCACCATTAATATTTCAAACTTGAGCACTGTTTTTACTTTTACTAATGAACATCTGCAAAACTTAACACACTAAACCTTATAGCTATAAATTGCAGTTTAGAGCAGTCCTCTTCATTTTGTCCTAAGGGAAGGCAATCATTTGTGCACACAGTTGTCAGCATGAATAACAGCAAGTTTTTCCATTCATAACCGTTAAATTAATTTCTCAAGTCTATTCAACATACATTTGAGATTTAACTTCTTGCTATGAATCAAATCAGCAAAAGATTCAAAGCAAAAAAAAAAAAAAAGATTCAAATACTGGTTCATCATTGAGAAGAATTTTAATGCAATAAAGAAGCAATAGTATTTACTTGAATAAACATATTACAGTTATATAACTTGATAGACAACCAGATGTACAATGAGACTTAGTCAAATATGTGCAGTATGTGTATAAAAGTGATACAAAAACCAGTCAAATCATTCAATATGCCTGATCAAATTCCACAGAAAGAGGTTTTATTTTTGTTTCTTCTTATATCCATTAGTAAATGCTTAGAAAAGAATTGCAATTATTCATATTCACATGGGTTAACATTTAATCAATCAAACAGAAATAAAAGTCAGACATTAGTATAAATACAGAGGTGATTATAGGAAAACGCACACTGATTGATCAAGAGATTCGGATTATTTCTCAATTATCACCTCAAGTGACTCGGCAAAACGGTGGCCGTCACCGTAAGTGAGGAATAATTACAAATTAGGAAAGAAAATGCTGTTCCTAAAAGCACTAAAGATGCTATGAAGTTTAAATCACCTGTGTATTTATACTAAAACAATTATCCACCTCACCTTGCCTTTGACAATGTTAATGTTAAATGTAGGTTAAACAAAAATACACAAACTGTCTTGGTGTTCATTCTTGGTTGTTTGATTTGTCAAATAAAAATTAAACAGCATGGCACTGGTGACCACAGAAATCTCAGGAGTAACATCATATTCCTCATTTGTAAGCTCAGTTCTGCATTCTGCTGTAGTCAACATCCTTGGTGTGATCACTCGCTTGAAAAGATTCATGGGACTCTGTGACTCCCAACAATAATTTGATCTTTACTGTTACAAAATCAGAGAAAGCCTGATGGCTTCTGGTAAAAAGTAGTGTGGTGTATTCTGACTGGTAATGATTTACTGGCTGTAAGGGTTGCCTTGGTGCATCTCCATCCTGTGGTACCCCACTGGAACAATCACCAACTACTAAACAAATATTAACAGAAGTGACCTTCGATGATAAGTTTGTGCTGTACACCGAGGAAAAAAAAAAAAGTTAGTGCAGTGAGCTTTTATTTAAACACAACTTAGGTGTAAGCTGCGTCTTGACAGACCAACAGAATACAAAACTCCTTCCAGCTGCAAGCAATGATCTCCATTTCATGCGTTATGCCCTTTACAGCACAGTATATCCTGTGACACAAAGGCAGTATTCTCTTCTTGTGACTGGCTGACCAGGTAACACTTCATCACAACTGAATGCTCCAAGATAATCATGTTGTTAATCTGCTTTCACCAACATCATTTCCTGACACAGAACCATTCACGGTTACTGAAGTATCATCAGGCATGACCAGGTTGGAGTCATTACAAGCTAGACCAAAGAAGTCCTTATGGATTATATAGCGAATGCACTGAAGCACCACATTCCTTTCATGGCGAATATCTGGGGCCAACAACTGGAAGGAATAAAATACAATCTTGTTAGCAATAAATCAATCATGCATCATATAAAGTTTCATGAATACACATCTTTTTACAAGACATGTGAAGACTTACTAATAATTAAGTTAGAATAAACCCAACAGATCAACTGAAAGTAATGTGTATGCTATATTGTAGCATTTCTCACCATCTCTAGTAAAGTGGGATGACATTTCTGTGGTCCAGTCCTAGGTTTATTACGTTGTCTTTGCCGTCCTCCACAATGCCCTCTGCTCCTTGGAGAATGTGACTCTGACTGAGAACGTGGTACTTGATGGGTTTTATTTGATTTTTCAGTTATTGGCCACCTCTCAGGCTTTGGTGCACTGTTCTGGTTTGGGTTAGAATGAGCTGCAAGCAAGGCCTTGTTCTCCTCTAAAGCCAGAGAACTTTTCAGGACCGGGGCATCTGACAAAAATAAAATTTTATATATAACATAGACAAACAAACATACACCCAACCAACTTGTAAAACACAGTATTTGGTCTGAGAAATACTGAAGAAAATGTAATTTTCTGAGAAACAAACAGGTTGGCAAAGAATTAGTTACTTTTTATATTGCAGTTAAATGTTTAAAAATTGCAGATAAACACTCAAGTAATTTATTTACAGCTTTACATTTGAAACAGGCCTGAATTTTCTGTTATCATATAACTGACTAACTGTGGCTGACCATCTTATAGACATGGTGATTGTTTCCATGGTGCACATCCAAAGTGGTCTGCTCTCAAGCACTGAATAAGGAAAATAAAGTCGACCTGTTTTTTTTTTGAAAGCCTAAGTCTTTAGCCACACCAAGAGCTCCACACCATGCACCTGCTCATTCAGAATCTGCTGCATCAACAGTTTATATTGTGGTCAGAAGTTTACATACACCAACATGAATGTCATCATGGACATGAATATCATGCCAATATTGGCCTTTTGGACCTGGCGACTTGTCCAGGGTGTACCCCGCCTTTCGCCCGTAGTCAGCTGGGATAGGCTCCAGCTTGCCTGCGACCCTGTAGAAGGATAAAGCGGCTAGAGATAATGAGATGAGATGAGATATTGGCCTTTTGATGATCATGAATGCATGAAGCCAAACAAACCGCTTAGGCATCTCCAAATGAAATACAGTGAAAAGTCAAGCTTTTTTTCTTTTTAATTAAAAGCTAAGGAGTTGACCACTACACAAACAAGGATGAAGGAGGTGGTTGCAGTAGACAAGAAACTTTTAAAAATATACACTGCAGTTCGGGGGGGGGGAGTCACTCAACAGAAGAAATCCCATACTATTGGGGAAACATTAATTTTGCCCTGTGCAACAGAAAGTATGAAAGAATTATTTGGAGTGGGGAAAACCAAACAATTAGCCAAGATACCATTGTCTAATCGTACCATCAAACGTCACATCATATCAATGTCTGAAGAAGTCAACAATCAGCTTGAAACACGATTTCAGGGCAATGATTTTGCCCCTCAAACAGAGGAGTCAACAGATGTGTCCAAAAAAAAAAAAAGGGGGGGGGGGGGGAGAGAATATCAACAAGGACTTCTTGTTCTGCAAAGAGCCACATATCACTACGACAGAAAATTATATTTAAGTTCTGGAAGAGTTCATGAAAACAAATGAAACAGAGGGGATCAATTGCACTGGAGTGTGCACTGATGGAACAGCAGCAATGACAGGCAAGGAAGCAAGTGTTGCGCAGCACATCAAACCTACTGTGCTATTTCAAACAGTAAAAATATTTAGCAGAACATTTATCTCATCTCATTATCTGTAGCCGCTTTATCCTGTTCTACAGGGTCGCAGGCAAGCTGGAGCCTATCCCAGCTGACTACGGGCAAAAGGCGGGGTACACCCTGGACAAGTCGCCAGGTCATCACAGGGCTGACACATAGACACAGACAACCATTCACACTCACACCTACGGTCAATTTAGAGTCACCAGTTAACCTAACCTGCATGTCTTTGGACTGTGGGGGAAACCGGAGCACCCGGAGGAAACCCACGCGGACACGGGGAGAACATGCAAACTCCACACAGAAAGGCCCTTGCCGGCCACGGGGCTCGAACCCGGACCTTCTTACTGTGAGGCGACAGCGCTAACCACTACACCACCGTGCCGCCCAGAACATTTATTTAAAAGAAAAAGTTTGAGAACAGGGGCGGCACAGTGGTGTAGTGGTTAGCACTGTCGCCTCACAGCAAGAAGGTCCGGGTTCGAGCCCCGTGGCCGGCGAGGGCCTTTCTGTGTGGAGTTTGCATGTTCGCCCCGTGTCCGCGTGGGTTTCCTCCGGGTGCTCCAGTTTCCCCCACAGTCCAAAGACATGCAGGTTAGGTTAACTGGTGACTCTAAATTGACCGTGGGTGTGAATGGTTGTCTGTGTCTATGTGTCAGCCCTGTGATGACCTGGTGACTTGTCCAGGGTGTACCCCGCCTTTCGCCTGTAGTCAGCTGGGATAGGCTCCAGCTTGCCTGCAACCCTGTAGAACAGGATAAAGCGGCTAGAGATAATGAGAATGAGTTTGAGAACAAAACCTTCTGTTATCCTTGCTGAAAGTGTACGAATAAGATCATAATCTGTGTCAGGAGGGGTACAAGAACATTTTTGAACACGAGGGTCTCCTGGGGGTGTTGTTTAAGAACCACTGGTAGAGATAATAGATGGATGGAACAGACAACATGCATGGTAGGTTTGCCTTTTCTGGGAGGCTCATGCATAGCATTATAATTTTAAGTATTCCCATACTTTTGAAACTAAAGTCTTTGAAAACTTGACTGAATCTCTTTCGCAAACCGAGTTGAACTCTAGCCAACGCTACAGTTTTGACTGGAGCCAACTAATGACTGGAACCAAAAACATGGTGCTGAAAAGCCTTGCATATACGTGTATGTGACCGTGTTCCAGCTAGCTTTCCAAGAGGGCAGAGTGCCAATGATTATCGCAGGCAATTTTCCATGCATTCACAGCAATTTTGCGCACATCACTATAGACAAAGAAACCATCATGCAAAATTAGCCATACTGGGAAACTATGCAAGGTAGATTAGTTTTATAAAATAAAGTAAGCAAATCTGAAACTTTAGTTAAAAGGTACTGACTGCAAAGTTGAATTCTGGGCAAAATGTTCCATGTCTATAGCTGTTGGCGTTTCGAGATGTTGCGATGCTGTACACACCGTGTATCCTATGCATCACCATTTTGCCGAGATAAAGCGCATCCTGCATTTTATTATTCTGAAAATTGCCAAAGCAAGTGAACAGCAATAATCACATGACCACCACGGGGCGTTTGACCTACTTTTAACAAAAACAAGTCGCCATGGGCAAACATGGCAGACTCCATTCTCCCACCAGCGGAAAAGAAAAGGAAAGCCTGCCTAGTGAGTGCATCTGCAAGATAGAGCAAGGTTAGAAGACGTCATTTTTCTGGACAGATAACCAAGTCATTTAGCTAGTGCTTAGCTATCTTAGCCTTAGAATGCATGGAGTTATGGGGGCCTTTCATGTGACGACATAACTGCAGATTTGTTTATCTGGCCAAACTTTGTGTTTGCCAGTGACCAGCACAAGTGTCTACAGGTGACTGTAAGCCCAATTCTGCGCCTCTTCAGATAAACTTATAGAAGCAGGGATGAGAGTGGGTGGTCACCAAAAAAGCAGAAAACAAGATGGCGCCCGAAGCCGGGGAGGGATACCCCCCCCAGGAAAATTTTGAAAAATAAGGCCTTACAAACCACTTTTCCTGCAATCTGAGCTGTAGTAGATAAAACAATCTGTTGTCTTTTTTATATATTTACATGAAAATATGTTTCAAATCAACAGGAGTATTGTTTGAATTCAAAATAAAGTCACATTCTACATTCAAGGGTATGGTTATAATTTATGATCAACAAAAATGACAAACTAAATTCACATTAAACGCAAGTTTTATTAATTATCAAAATGTTCATATATTAAATAAAATTTCTTAGGGAGAAAAGGTCAGTCACCCTATGTCCTCATTAGTTGCATATGATTTCAAAGTCTTTTGAAATATTTAAGTTTTCAAAACTGTCAGCATTAATTCAGATTTATGACCATCATATACATGTTCAATGTATTAAATCAAACGAATGCTAAGTTTACGGGATAATGTCTATGTACACTTTATACAATTATTTATAGTTCACAGTCACTTCTCATTTTCATTTAATAATTTCGACTTCTTCAACCTTTTGGCCAAAGACAAAAGCTTGTCAGTCCTCTCTCTGTTTTTTATACCAGCATCGATTTCACGTACCTTCGCTTCGTCGCACTTGTCAATTGTATTCGGCATTTTGAGTAAAAAAGCCGATACGAAAGAGAAACATATTTTTGAAGCGCAGCGACGATGAACACATGCAAGTTTCGATAAAATAGAACGATGCGGGTACTTTTGTAAGAATTGTTATGATTGGCTTTTGTTCTCTCCCACACTCTTGTAACAACTGTTATGATTGGCTATCATGCTCTCGCCAGCGATGTTTTGGCCAATTACATTGTAGATAACACGTATTCTACCGCGAGACTTAGCGAGACTAAAGATGGCGAAAATGTAAACATGTAACATCGTCGTACGCTTGAGTATCACGAAGGAACATATCCCAACCCCCCTCAATGAAAAAAAAAAAAAAAAAAACAACAACATCTCAACGGATTTGGCATAATATCGATTTTCGCTCAGAAAAAGCGGAAATCCGCCGAAAAGCGGAAAACTCTCATCCCTGTAGAAGTTACATCTAAAAGAACAATGCCAGGAGACCTGTAGTGCTTTTGGATGCCATAACAGACATGGAGATAAGTCTAGTTTAACTTTTAACTGCTCCCCGGTGAACCTAGAAAGACGAGAAAAATGGCGAGCTGCAGTTAAACAGGAAGACCAGATACCAACAACAGTATTCCTGTGTGTGGAGAACATTTTATATCAGGTTAGTGTGAAAGCTCTGTGCAACGCTAAAAGGTATATCTGGATGTGGGCTTTGGACACGATACATTTTATTAGACCTAATGCCTGGAGAGAGTAGCAGCATGTTTGCTATGTACTGATGATGTAGATTAGGCTAAACACCATAAAATATGCTAGATCTTGGCCCTGGCTTGTTTATTACTATTAGTAGTCCACGTTTGAGCTTACCTTTGTCATAATAAGGTATTTTCGTTATTGGGAATTTCCCATAACATTCTGGCATGCACGAAACCTGCTTTGAAATATTCATAGACATCTGTACTTTCATATGACTAGCATCTCCAGTGTATTTAGAAATCCCAAATGCTAAATAGTTCAGGATGTTGTAGTATCCCAAACCTGGTAGCTGGTTTGCCATACATTTTTCAAGTGGAATAAATACATTTGTAAGTAAATTAAGAAGCCACCTTTATTTTTGTCACATGTACTTAAACACAGCAAAATTCCTCCTCTGCACTTAACCCATCTGAAGCTGTGAATGTGCACGCACACACACAGACAGAGAGAGAGAGCACATGCATGTGAGAGAACACACACACAGTGGGCATAAACAAATACATTTGGGGATAAATTATATAGCTCTATGATGCCTGCATGTTTCACCTTTTGGATGTTACACAATCTGCTGGTCTAAAAATTTTTTAATTGGTCACAATGTTTTCTGCATGTTGCCATCTTAGTGTGACGCAATTCCATAATTACGCTAATTAGTTAAAGCGCCTCATGTTCGGCTATTTCCACAGGGCCATACCATTGTAAGAAAACAGACCCAAAACGGAGAAAAGCAACCTTCAGCACATCAAAATGATCACATCTCGTTCACATGATACTGTTCATGCGAGACAAGTGCTGGATAAAAACTCATCTCTTTTATGCAAAAAAAGATAATTTCATTGTCTGGTGGTCAAACGTTTGAGAGATACATTGCCTTGCACTTACAATCAAGTTCCCTGTGGCGCAAAAGCCATCAAAAATCAAGTCAGTGCTTTACCATGTTCTTTTAAATATGGAGCTTCACTCCATGTGCAAGCTCTGCTATTAAGACAAATTAGTATAAATATGGAGGTGAGTATAGGAAACCGCATGTGCTGATTACTGAGAAATAGTCTGCATTTCTCAACCAATCACCTCAAGCGGCTGGCCAAAATGGCGGCCAATCACTTTGTCATCATGAGGAACAATTACAAATTATGAAAGAAAATGCTGTTCCTAAAACCACTAAAGATACTATGAAGTTTGGTCTAAAACTATTCAATGGTAAAGTGGAATTGTGATTTTGTTTTGAAATGGATAAAATAAAGCATTTTATGTGAGTCAGCATAGATGAGTGACAAGTCTGGGCCACGCCTTTCTTAAAAAAACAGCACGCAAATGTAAGTTTGAAATAAGTTTAAATTTGATTAAAAAAAACTTTTTTTTTTAAATAAATCACCTGTGTGTTTGTACTAAAACAATTATTCACCTCAGGCTCCATGAATATTGGTGAATACTAACCTTGACTTTGCCTCCATTATTATTATTCCCCAATATTCACTTTGCCGTCAGCGAATAATTGCTAAATGTCAGAGCATGACTATGCCCCATGTTAATAGTATGCTATGATTGGTCAACACGCGTTATTGCCACTGGAATTTGGCAACGTTCATTAGTACTCATTAACACATACTTTCTGTGGCAGAACATGCGTCAAGGGCACTTTTATGAATAGGGCGCATATAAATTTGGGCATGGTGTTGGTATTTGAGGGCAGGGCACAAGTTCTAGAGGGCAGAGCGTGGCACCCTGATAAAATAAACTGGCTGGAACACGGTGTGATACGAGTGCATAATGCATGCATGTGCACAGGTTTGGAGAATGGAGACTAAACGGCATACAAAAAGAAGACTAATGTCTTGCAGGTGCCAACACGTTTTTTTTTTTTTTGGCTTATCCTGGTGACAGTTGGGCTAATTGACATTTCAGTTGGTTTAGGCTAGTTAAGGCTAAGGGGTGTAAAGGGTGTCCAGGGAGGGGAAGTACCTCTGACAGGGGGATGCATGTCATGCTCTTCGGAGGAGTTCATTCACTTTGGTCCCCACCAGACACTCAGCTCTCACTGTGGCTCCTAGTAGCTGTTTGCATGCAACAGTGGCCACACCCCAGGCAACGGCTTCAACAGGCCAGAAGAACCAGGTGAGGGTAGCCAGTGGGTCTGAAACCCTTGGTGAGTTAGGGCTTGCGCCTACCTTCGCATGTGAAGGTTGGATCTGGTGGAGTCTGCAGAGGAAATCTTTGGTTCAACGGAGAGGAAGGCGGTTACAGCAGTGCACTGTGGAGTGCAGAGAGCAAGATGAGGCATGTAGGACATCTTGGTCATCCACTGCATCCGTTTCCATCCTCCAGTCTTCTTGGCCTAGTCTTGCCACTGGAAATAGATGGCTTCGGACGAGAGTGTGGTCAACGTAGCGCAACTCTTCCTCACTTTAAAACAAATTCATCGCACAAGTCAGTCAGTCATCCTTCATCTCAAGTCCTGTAGCGACAGGCGAGCGACGAAGCAACAGGTGCGGGTACACTGGCAGTCGTAGCTGCGGACCTGCACACAGGCAGCTCAGGCCATAGGGTCGTTCTTCACCAACAGGAGCAGCGACGGAGCTCAGCAGCCATTTGAGTGACTCAGCAGTCCTTTTTAGGAATGTACTGCTCACCTCCTTGGAATGAGGACGGGGCTAGAAAAGGCACCCTAAACATTGCCTGCTCCATTTCACCCTAGCCAGGATACCGCAGTTAATGGGGACCCTACAATCAGTGGTCAGAACCTCAAGACGATGATGAGGATTGTTCCTCTTACCCTTGGTGCATAGAACATACACACCCTCCTGGACAGAGACGAGGCAGACAGACCCCAGAGGAGAATGGCTCTGGTTGCTACAGAACTCGCCAGATACAACAGTGACATCGCAGCCTTTAGTGAGACTCGGCTTGCAGACGAACTCTGCGAAAGGGGATCTGGCTACACCTTCTTTTGGAGTGGACGAGGAAGTGGAGAGTGAGGTGAGGCTGGTGTTGATTTTGCAGTGAAAACAGCACTTGTCAACAAGCTAGCTGGGATCCCAAAGGAAGTGAATGACAGGCTTATGACCATGAAACTCCCACTTGCGTCTGGGTGAAAGCACCTCACCACTGTCAGTGCCTATGCTCCAACCACGACCAACTCGGATGACGTAAAGGCCAAGTTCTACGAGGACCGTCATTCTGTCATTGCCATGGTTTTGAAAGCTGACAAACTCATCATTCTTGGTGACAGGAAAAGGAAACAGGAGAGGCAGGACATACACATGACAAAGATGATGTGTGGTGCTGAATGCTGGACAGACCACCACCTCGTATAGTCTCGAAGCTTAACAGCCAAATCCAACCTAACAGACAGCACCATCAAACAGACCTTTGTGGAGAAAATGGAAGAATGTCTGGAATCTGCCTTTCTGGACAAGAAGAATGTAGAGACCAACTAGAAGATCCTCAGCGAGCTGATCTACAACACAGCTACAGAGACCCTGGGGCCAGTGACCAGGAAGCACAAGAACTGGTTTGATGAAAACTGCAATGAAATCAAGCAGCTTTTGGATGAGAAACGCCGTCTCCATCAAGCCTACCTGAGCAACCCTAAGTCTGCTGCAAAGAAAGATGCATACAATGCCATTCGCAGGACTGTTCAGCAGAACTTGCACCAGATGCAAGAGAAATGGCTGAGCAATAAAGATAACAAGATCCAGGGTTACGCTAACAGGCATGACATGAAGAAATTCTATGATGCCTTGAAAGAAGTCTACGGTCCCACATCCTCTGGATCATCTCCCCTCCTCAGTGCAGATAGGAATACATTGATCACTGACCAGAAGAAGATTCTCGAACGATGGGCTGAGCACTTCAACAACGTCCTGAACTACCCTTCCTCTATCAGTGATGAAGCCATAGATCGTCACCCCAAGTGGCCAGCAGCGAAGCACTGGATGACCCACCAACGCTGCTTGAGACCCAAAAAGCAATCTGTCTGCTCTCCAGTGGCAAAGCTTCCGGCTCAGATTCCATTCCAGTGGAGGTCTACAAGGAAGGTGGCACAGCACTGACCGAGAAGCTCCATCAGCTGTTCCTACTCATGTGGCAACAGGAGACAATCCCCACAAGAGTTCAAAGATGCCTCCATCGTACACCTGTACAAGTGGAAGGGAAACAGTCAAGCCTGTGATAACAGGCCTCATCGTTAACTTCTGACGACTTTTTGGCCGCAAAAAAATTTTTTTTGCCTCCCTTGAATTTCCTTTTGCCCTAAAATTTTGCGGTATTTCAGCAAGTTTTCAAGTACACGGTTCAAGGCAATACTGATGTGTTTTCTAGGGGTATAATTGAGTTATTCAGACAGAAGTACATGTTTTTTAAAAAACAACATTATTTTAAAAAACATTTATTTCTGCAACAGAACAACAAGACAAGCCCTGAAAACATGAAACATACATCAATATTAGAGCTGGGGCAATGCGTCGACGTCATCAATGACGTCGACGCAAAAATTACATCGACGCAAAATTTGCGTGCCGATGCGTCGGACCCAAAACAAAGATGGTGGCACCAGAGAGCAGTAGTGATGCGAGTGGCTCTTCAGAGTTTCAAAAGTGCAAGGCACGCACTCGTTCGTCAAAGGTATGGGAATACTTCAATTTGAAAGGAGGAAGTGATTCAGTAATTTGTCGTCTCTACAAGACAGAAATCACATCAACGCCATCTGAAAGGCTTTTTTCAGTTGCTGGAAACATTACTAAAAAAAAGGGGCAAGCCTGACTCCTGAGCATGTTGAAATGCTCACATTCCTCCACTCCAATGCATGACTGCATCTTGTCTTGAATCTCACACACACACACACACACAGTACTCTTAAGGTGAAAGGAAAGTGGCAGAGTGTAAGTTGTTATTTGCATGTGAATGACGATGCACTTTTTTCAGTAAGCTAGGCCTATGTGTTAAATGTTAAACTCTGTTGGTTGAGGAAATGGTGGGCTGCTAGCTGCAACTGCAAGCTGGAAAAACACTTTCTGTATTAGCCTAAAGCCCCCAAATTTACATTAGTTACTATAGGCTATTCTTTCAATTTCTCTAAGAAAGTATTCTGGGTGACCTTTTTATTTTTTATTGAATGCTAGACATCAGAATGCATTATTTTGCACTTCTAGACTCTTACTTGAATTGTATTTTGGAATTTTGAGTTTAAGAAAAAAGGTGAGTGGCAGAGTGTATTACTATAAGTTATTTTCATCTGAATAAATAATTAAGATGCACTATTTTCTGTAAGCTAGACCTATGTTTTCAACATAAATGTTAAATTCTGTTGGTTCAGAAAGGACACCATGACGAGCTGCTGGCTCCCACTGCCGCTATTTTTGTTTTAATTTTTTTGTTGTTGTTGGAAAAACACTTATTGTATTAGCTTAAAGCCCTCAAGTTTACATTATTTACTGTATTCTTTCAATTGCTCCAAGAAAGTATTCTGGGTGACCTCTTTATTTTATATTGAATGCTACCTCAGACACAGAATACATAATTTTGCACTTATATATTCTTACTTGAATTTTATTTTGGAATTTTGAGTTTAAGAACAAAGAACATGCATTGCAATGTTAAGGAATTTGTTTTTTCATTCAGACATGTAAATCAACATGCATAAATGGCTATATAAGTGAAGTAATGGGGAAATAACCGTTAATCGAATAGAAAAATTAATCGTTAGATTAATCGATGCATCGATAATGTAGGTATCATGCCGCCATCTTGTGTCTAAGAACTACAACTCCCAGCCAACTTCTGCTTTGACTACGTCACGCCTGGGCGGGATCACGTACATCATTCCTCAGGTTTCAACAAAAGGACTTGGAACCCAGCCATCTTGGCTCTTTCGCGCCGGACTCCAGGCGAGACTGACCAGATAAGAGAACTCACCATCAGACGTCTAAACAGCGCGTTTCCTTCTTTAATCTGCTCCTGATCAAAGTAGATATCGGAAACACGCGATTATCAACTCGAGTTATTAAACCGGTTTGCAAGTATTACTTGTCTTTTAAAGTGTACGCGGCTGCGAGCAAAGGCAGTTTTCTGAAGAGCTCTTCTCTTTTCTCTCTTTTAAATCCGTGCACAGTGTTGAACAAAGACTTTTCATCCTAACCCTGTCTGATCAGAACTTTCTTCTCACGAACTACGAAGCTTCTCCAAAGAACCTCTCCAGGCTCCTGTGAACATCTGATTCGTCAGAGATTCTCCGCTTTCTACAGAAAGGCGAGACTTTTGAATTAAGGCTGGCACTGGGCAAAATAATATTAGTCTAGACAGTAATTAATTCACTAAGTGTGAAGTTATATTCAGGAATAAGTGTGCACACTGTTATTGTTGATTCTCTATTATTTGGTACTATTGATTTTAATTTGGTTAATCAATAAGTCTTGCATGTTCTCTCTCTCCTAACATTCTAATTTCATTTAACTCAGTCATATTGTGACCTCATTAAGATTTCAGAATGTTTTGCCTCTAAAAAGGGCCTTTGCATGCTTAGGAAGAGCCCCTCCTCCTTCCCCTTTGTTCCAAGAGGTCCTGTATCTCATCTCATCTCATTATCTCTAGCCGCTTTATCCTTCTACAGGGTTGCAGGCAAGCTGGAGCCTATCCCAGCTGACTATGGGCGAAAGGCGGGGTACACCCTGGACAAGTCGCCAGGTCATCACAGGGCTGACACATAGACACAGACAACCATTCACACTCACACCTACGGTCAATTTAGAGTCACCAGTTAACCTAACCTGCATGTCTTTGGACTGTGGGGGAAACCGGAGCACCCAGAGGAAACCCACGCGGACACGGGGAGAACATGCAAACTCCGCACAGAAAGGCCCTCGCCGGCCCCGGGGCTCGAACCCAGGACCTTCTTGCTGTGAGGCGACAGCGCTAACCACTACACCACCGTGCCGCCCGTCCTGTATCTCATCTTTGTATGAAATAAGTCCTAAGTTTAATTCAACCTTGATAGCAATTCTCCTGTTTACATTTAAAGCCATATAAATTACAGATGACTGTTTGAATGTATTTTAACCAGGGCTTTGAACCGGTTCAAGGAACGAAAACGAAAACCGGGAACTTTTTCTATTTCACATGGAACAGAAACGAAACCAGAAACTTTATTATTTTTTATGTTCCGGAACAGAAACGCTTATTAAAAATAATGGTAACCGGTTAATACCGGTTTTTATTTCGTTCCTCAAAATTTCCGTAGCCTACAAATAAAAAAGCCATGAGTGTCTGAGCAAAGAAGAGCCTGAACGTTGCGACCTCCCTATTGGCTGTTTGTAAAAATGTATCAGTTGTTGCCCTTCCCACGGGAATCATCGCGGGCTCGAGAGACGAGACCTGACGAGTTAGTTCGTTGGTAGCAGAACAAAATGTCTGGACACAAATCGGGTTTTCAGAAAAGGAAAGAAAATAAACGGAGGGTCGAAAATACAAAAAAGGAGGCAGAAAATGCAAAACGAGTTTTAAGGTAGGACAAATGGTTACTTTTCTGAGGCAGCCCGCCGTGGCTGCAGGCTTTCAGTTGTGTCACTGAATGGTTACTTTTCTGAGGCAGCCCGCCGTGGCTGCCTGCAGGCTTATTTATTATAGCCCATTTAGTTAAAATAGTTGATATAAAATGTTTATAGTTATAGTTATGTGATGGTTGTCCTGATTTAGACTGGTGTTTTGTTTTGTGGTTGCGCGATGTTGCACCCGGGTCCAGATTAGGGCAGAACCGGCCCTGGCTACATTTCAGGTGTAGTTTGTTTTATGTATGTATGTACTTGCATAGATGTGTACTTGGTCTTCCAATATGGTGCCTAACCAAATCCCGCGGCGCGGTGACGTCATGCGGTAGCCCTCTATAGGGCCTGACTAGCCTTTGGTAACACACTAAACGAATTATCTTTCATTTTTGCCACTTTTTCTGTTTGTGTAGATGGGAAGACATACTGAGAATCCAAATCGCCAACATTTGAAATAATAATTGTTTTGAATTATTTCTTGTCTTATTTAATGAAGGTTGTAATAGAATTAGCCTACATTTGGCTTAAGCCGGATGAGACAGAGACATAATTTTATCGCCATTTGTTAAACAGCTGACAGGGAACGTAATTAACCGTTCCGGGAACGAAATTTTTTTGTTCTAACCGGTTCGGGAACGTCTATTTAATGGTGGAACCCAAAACCGGAAACGTTAAAATTCCGTTTCTGTTCGGAACGAACCAATAGGAAAAAAATTCTGGTTCAAAGCCCTGATTTTAACCATTAATTTCTGGTTTTTGACACACATAGTTTACTAGGCCTGAAGAAAACACATGGTGTAGCTAGCCTTTTCTTTGTCTGTTAGCCACATAGCTAATCACTTGGCTACACATACACACGTGCTCACTAAACTTTGAGGATTCACCTCCTCCAAGATTTGCAGATAACATTCCACACACACACTGGCTTTTCCTGGCTCTCCCTGGCACGGGAACATTCCTGGACTAACCCCTCCTCCACAAACACGTGGAGTTAGCCTCTCCCTTTCCACACCCCCCCCCCCACACTGTTTACAGAAGATTTCAATTCTGCTGCTATTAAATTGTTCAAT
Organism: Neoarius graeffei; assembly: GCF_027579695.1. Lineage (NCBI taxonomy): Eukaryota > Metazoa > Chordata > Actinopteri > Siluriformes > Ariidae > Neoarius > Neoarius graeffei. The sequence goes on from NC_083572.1 coordinate 38,087,501, forward strand.
TTTTCCTTTTCTTTTTATTAAAATTTTTATTATCTTTTTATAATAAACTCCATTATTATTGAAATTGTGTGGTGTCTATCTGCTGTTCTAAATACTTTTGAAGTCGCCCACATCGCAAAAGAACTCTTAAGGTGTATGAATAATTAGATGCAGTTTGGTAAGTGATAATTTGAATTATCAAATTTTAAACGATTCTTCAATTGATTCTTTAAATGATTCACTAAATGATTCACTTGATTCACTGAATGATTCACTTCAAACGATTCAAATGAGACTGATTCTATGGTATGATTCAATTCAAATGAGTCAAATTAAACGATTCAATAGGATTGATTCATTTTAACTATTAACCTTCAAATTTAATGAGACTGATTTCATGTAATTATTAAAAGAGTGATCACTTATCCAATCTTAAATACACAAAATCATTAATTACACCTACATAAGTGGTGCCCTGTGTGAGGAGATTGGTTTGTCGACTTCTTGAGTATTGTTACAGCAGATTCAGTACTGCTAAGTATATCCCCAGGTGTGTTAAACAGGAGTGTGATAACCATATCACAAATTCTAACAACCTATTGATAACTTGGGATAAGAGAACATCTCCGAACAATTAAACCTTGTTAATTAATTAATTACACAGTTAATATTAATCCTAATTGATTAATAATTAACTCATTGATTGGATACCAATCTAAATAAAATGGCATCCCCTCGTGTCTCAGAGACTGAAGACAACGAGCAAGACGTGTCCCTTTTTGAGGTCATCGCAGACCTCATTCACTGCTCTGACTCCGATAGGGCAACCATTAGGGGCATGAGTAGGCATGATTGCCAAGCTAACATAATCAACTCAATAGCACAAATGAGAGATCCAAAGAGGACACTGATTGTTGTTCAAGATGCACTAGGTAAACTATTCTTGTTACACTTCCAAGATGCTGATCAGGAGATCAGGCGCCTCGCCAACCTCCATCAACTCGCTACACGACTCCGTCGTCGTCGTCTAGCCAGGGTGGAGTCACCCTGCGCTCATCCCGAGCCCAGGCCCATAGCACACCTAGGTCAGTGCGCTACAGCTTCCCTGATCCACCTTCGGGTGAATCAGACTACGACTCTCGTGCGGAACGGGAGCAATTCCAGAGTAGCTCAGATAGTGAGCACTCAGGAAAGCGAAGGGGGTCGCGTAAGGACGCGCACCAAGCCATCCGCATACAGCAAATTGACCTACTTGACAAAGATATCGAGCGATTCGATCCCGATAATAAAAGAACCAACATAAATGATTATTTACGAGAAATTGACCGATGCCTGATGGACCTACCGAGAGCCACAACGCGAGAGAAGCTTAAACTGGTCTGGAAGACCTCCAGTAGCAGCGTCCGTGCCTTTTTAGAGACACTACCACCAAACGTTCGCGATAGTTATTCGAAACTTCACAATTACATGAGGGAAGAATATGCGCCGTACACGGATGAAACCTCCGCGATGTTGTGTGCAATACAAATTAGGCAGAAACAGTCTGAGGCGCCTCATGAATATTATAGACGGCTACGTACCGCCTACTTCCAGGGTAGCAATGCACCGGGTTTAGAAGAAGATAGAAGCTTCAAATCCCTTTTCTTACATAACCTCCACCCAAGTGTGCGGACTCAAGTCACACTGATGTGTCGGCAAAATTGCTACTCGATGAAGGAAACTAGGCAGCTAGCCCAAATGACCTGGGAGACCATCGTCAAACCCGTAAACGGAAACGATGATGATCCCAGAGTCCTTAGCCTCCAAGGTGAGGACAAGCCCCCGCTAACCTTAGAAGGAGGTGAAGCACCGAAAGGGGGACCCACCTGGAAAAATCCCGGTCCAGCCCGTTCCTTGCCGAGCCATCACCAAGGTGAGTGGGAGAATTGGCAAGGTAAGGCCAGGAGAGACAGATGGCAAGGTCATAGTGACTATGGCAACCGCCCATCATGTAAAAAGGGTCATAAGGAACAAAGCGGTTGGCAGCAAGACCGTCATCCCCGCTCTGGCCAGAGATGGCAGGAGCGTTCTGACCGTAACACTAAACGTAGAGGTAGAAATGAACACAGTGACTCGGACCAACCTGATGAGTCCCATTCAGAACTGGACTCTTTAAAGGCCTGCTTGGCTGAATTTAGGAAACTGTTACAGGAACAGTCAAATTCCTCAACCGATAAAGCCAAAGAGCCCGAGAAAAATGACAAAAGCTACCCACTGGCATGACTAGGCCAGGAACCACGAGTAGATCTCATGAAAGGGGGAGGAAATCCCTCTGAAACAGCAGGCGAAGGTCAGGATGTAGGGCCCCCCCGGTGGTGAAGGCAAACACACAAAACGCACCTCTCACGTATGCTACAGTCTTCACCACCATCTCTGACACACGGCTCTCACAAGGCGACCCAATCCCAACCAAGCCCTGCGATATAAACTTAGTCAGCTTTACACAAATCAAAATCCCACAGTCGTTGGATCCCACTAAACATGCACAAACTCGTTGCAATGAGATTAGTGCGAACACTGATCAACCAAGTGCCACGCGAGATCAAATTTCTGATGAACTTCAGTTCATGTCTTTGCACACCGAGTCCGGTGTCGAAACATCCGACATCGCGACTCTCCCTAGTGGCCACAATTCTTTGAAAAACCTTCCTCTATCCATCGACTCAGACACAGACACCCATTTCAATGCTGGTGTAATGGCTGCGCTGTGGAACATGTTAGGCGTTGAGGCGAAATTCGATATCGCGCACCACCCTCAATCCTCTGGTCAGGTTGAACGAGCCATTCAAACCATTGTGAGCATGCTGCAAGAGTATGTCACCCACCATGGTAAAATTTGGGATGTGAAACTTCCCTTGGTGCTAAGGGCCATCAGGTCCACTCCTCATCGCACCACTGGAGTCACAGTCTTTGGGATGATGACTGGGCGAGAAACGGTTCTTCCCCCACATCTCCTATACAAACCAGAGGCCATGAGCGTCGCCACTGCATACACCGCACATCAACATGTCAGCGACCTACGACGCCACCTACAGTCAACCTTTACAGGTGCCCAAAAGAATCTCGATTCGAGTGTAGGACACAAAGCCTACTACGCCCGAATCTTAGAGAAGTTCCTACCATCCTGGTTGAGACCTTTCGATCGTGGGAAAACCGTTCCCCGTCGTGTATCACATTAGGACACCCCGACCTAATCAAACGCTCTCATATCGATGGGTCCATAATAATCGAAGCAAACTTTTTGAACAGTCCTCACTCCAAAAGGGGGTGGACGATAGCTAGGCCCATCCTGTCCACCCAGCTTGTATGCATCACTTATCTTTAAGCGTATACTAACATTCCTGATCATATGTATCAACCCAATAAAATAAAAGAAAATCCTTCTGTATGTTACAGAATGGACTCCCTCGGAATCCTGTGCATCTTCCTCACCCTACAACTGAGTCAGTCAAGTGAGGTGGTGGAGCCTGGCCCCCCAGCTGGCATCATCCTGCAGGAGGCTCCTGGGCTCCTTCTTACAAACTGTCGCATCCACACTCAACGGGTATACGCCCAACTAGACCCAGGGGTCGTATACCGCAAAACACTTCAAGGCACTGCTACCTTCGACCGATAACTACGGACCAAAGGGCGAGATAGCCAACGCAGTTGAACACGCTAAACGCACCACTACCCACATGCTAGAACAGTTACAGAAATTCACAGTCACCGAGGAAGAACCGAGCGGGAAAACACGTCAGAAAAGGTTCCTCGGGGGTTTAATTATCGGTGCATCTGCCATTGGATCCTTGTTTTCTATTGGTCTCTCTGCAGCCAACACAGTCAGTTTGAATACGCTGAAAAAAGAAGTTAGCATTCTGCAAAAGGAAATGCCAGAGATCCGAGAGAAACTGCTTATCCAACAAGAAGAGCTGCAGGGCTTAGGCAAATCCCTGCAGGGAACTATACTAACCATTAACATGCATACTGATCTAATCCATAACACTATGCAGACTGTAGACAAATTGGCCGAAATAATCAAGAACGAGATCAAATACGTCAGAGTAGTAAGGGATTTAATGCAAGACCTGCTTAGAGAAGTAGGTGACTCAATCAGTTCCCTGAGTAGTGGCAAGGTCCCATCGTATCTCACACCCCTTGACATGGTAGAGACTGTACTAAAATCCACTACTACGAGAGACGTGCATTCCTCGCAAATACACCTGGCCTATAGTCTTGGTAGTGCTATCCCCATTTTTGTGAGTCCACAAGATTTCGAGATAGGTTTCATACTAAATCTACCCATCATTGAGAGAAACAACATATATAGACTCAAGTCTGTCCTCAACGTAGGTTTCTGGAAGGACAATGTCCATATACACATACAAACACCACCCATGGTAGCATACCATGATGACAACCCCTCTGTCTATTTTATTCCCAACCTAGAGATGTGTACTTCCACTAAAGACATCCACTGGGTCTGCCCAAGCAACCCATTTATTAGAGACACTACAGATCGCCTGTGCGGTCTGAGGGCGAAAGCGCCCGAACAAAAGTGTGTAGGTCAAATGTCCGCAAAGGACGAGGATATGGAAACTAGAGTAAAAAGAGCTGGTAGTCAGTGGGTTGTTAACACTCCAAAACCTGAAATCTTGATGTCATACAACCAGCACCACACAGCCACAAGAATGAAGATCCCAAACCAAACGGTGTTCCTTAGTGTACCACAGGGAGCCACCATTCACATAGGTGACATCACCCTACACCATCTTAGTACTGACAGGTACGATTCGGAGATTGAGATGATAGACGCCTTCGAAGGTTATGATCTTGAGATCAGTAACACCCTCCAACAGCAATTGCCGGTTGAAGGGACCAAAACGGTGAAATTTAGTGTAGATCAGAATGGAATTTTGACCATAGTCTCCCAAAACCGGGTCAGAGGGTTACTTGACCTCAAATCTGCCCTAAGTCTGATTGTTTTGGGACTACTTCTCTGTGGCTGGGTTTTTTCTGCTGGTATCGCATGCATGCTACACAAACGAATAGCGACGCTATATGCCAAGCTGGATAAAGGGGTCTGCGTTCCTGACAGCTTCGGCCATAGTAGTGCACGCTTTCTGGCCAAACCATCTGTTGCCGTTACCGTGCCAGAAGATTAGGTTAACCCCTAACCACTGACACTTCTTTTCTCTACTCCACTTCCTCTCTTTTCTTGTTTTATTATTTTCTTTGAGTAGGAAATGAAGTGTGTATATATATATATATATATATATATATATATATATATATATATATATATATATATATATATATATAGTGTTCACTGAAATGAAGTATATGTAGCCTGCACTGAAATGAAATATTCAGTGATATTCAGTAGTGTTCACTGAAATGAAGTATAATGTATTCTTCACTGGAAAAATATGTAACGTTCACTGTTTGAACTTTGAGGTAACCCTAATCTAGTTAGATAGTGATTATCTGCCCAAGTGCCTATGGTGATTATATGCTCAGTGCCTATGGTGATTATATGCTCAGTGCCTATGGTGATTGTATGCTCAAATGCCTCTACCTCCAACTGTCTCACTGGAACTCACAAGTTTACACAGTCTTCACAGGACACCATGAACTGTACGGAACAAGTCTACCTCATGGACTATGGACACGGTGATGATACGGTACGGTGCTCTCAGTGCTACGACTCCATCATACCCCTGAGACCAAAAGGGGGAATGTAGGTATCATGCCGCCATCTTGTGTCTAAGAACTACAACTCCCAGCCAACTTCCGCATTGACTACGTCACGCCTGGGCGGGATCACGTACATCATTCCTCAGGTTTCAACAAAAGGACTTGGAACCCAGCCATCTTGGCTCTTTCGCGCCGGACTCCAGGCGAGACTGACCAGATAAGAGAACTCACCATCAGACGTCTAAACAGCGCGTTTCCTTCTTTAATCTGCTCCTGATCAAAGTAGATATCGGAAACACGCGATTATCAACTCAAGCAAGTTATTAAACCGGTTTGCAAGTATTACTTGTCTTTTAAAGCGTACGCGGCTGCGAGCAAAGGCAGTTTTCTGAAGAGCTCTTCTCTTTTCTTTCTTTTAAATCCGTGCACGGTGTTGAACAAAGACTTTTCGTCCTAACCCTGTCTGATCAGAACTTTCTTCTCACGAACTACGAAGCTTCTCCAAAGAACCTCTCCAGGCTCCTGTGAACATCTGATTCGTCAGAGATTCTCCGCTTTCTACAGAAAGGCGAGACTTTTGAATTAAGGCTGGCACTGGGCAAAATAATATTAGTCTAGACAGTAATTAATTCACTAAGTGTGAAGTTATATTCAGGAATAAGTGTGCACACTGTATTATTGTTGATTCTCTATTATTTGGTACTATTGATTTTAATTTGGTTAATCAATAAGTCTTGCATGTTCTCTCTCTCCTAACATTCTAATTTCATTTAACTCAGTCATACTGTGACCTCATTAAGATTTCAGAATGTTTTGCCTCTAAAAAGGGCCTTTGCATGCTTAGGAAGAGCCCCTCCTCCTTCCCCTTTGTTCCAAGAGGTCCTGTATCTCATCTTTGAATTAAATATCATAAGTCCTAAGTTTAATTCAACCTCGATAGCAATTCTCCTGTTTACATTTAAAGCCATATAAACTACAGATGACTGTTTGAATGTATTTTAACCATTAATTTCTGGTTTTTGACACGCATAGTTTACTAGGCCTGAAGAAAACACATGGTGTAGCTAGCCTTTTCTTTGTCTGTTAGCCACATAGCTAATCACTTGGCTACACACACACACACACGTGCTCACTAAACTTTGAGGATTCACCTCCTCCAAGATTTGCAGATAACATTCCACACACACACACACACACAGGCTCTTCCTGGCTCTCCCTGGCACGGGAACATTCCTGGGCTAACCCCTCCTCCACAAACACGTGGAGTTAGCCTCTCCCTTTCCACCCCCCCACACACACTGTTTACAGAAGATTTCAATTCTGCTGCTATTAAATTGTTCAATTTTTCCTTTTCTTTTTAAAATTTTTATTATCTTTTTATAATAAACTCCATTATTATTGAAATTGTGTGGTGTCTATCTGCTGTTCTAAATACTTTTGAAGTTGTCCACATTCAGGGATGTGATTTGGGGCTGGTGAAATTATCTGAAAATTTTAGCCGGGGGTCTGGGGGCCGCAGGGCAGCACCCTGGTGAGGGGACAAGGGGGAAAGCCCCCCGAAGCTCCTGGGTTTTGGGGTTTTCTGACTTAAAAATTGTACTAAAATGTCAAGCAAACACACAAGAAAAAACTTGTCATGATTAACAAATTCAAGCCAATTTAATGGTCAACATGCAACTCTGACACACACACTCTCGCTCACTCTCTCTCACTCGCGTGCGCACGCACTCTCACTCTCTCTCTCTCTCACTCGCGCGCACGCACGCTCTCTCTCTCTCTCTCGCTCACTCGCGTGCGCTCTCTCTCTCACTCGCGCTCTCTCGCTCTGTCTCTCGCTCTCACTCGCTCGCTCTCACTCGCTCGCTTTGCATCTTTACGCTCGATCACGGAGGCTGCCATCTTTCAACTCTGTTTGAAGCGAGCTTACGTACAGCTATCTAACAAGCGCGTTCATTGGTTGTTACAGAGCGATGGGCCAATCACGTACCTCGTTTCATCTCAATGACGGAATTGCGTAAATGACGTAATTACGTCAATGAGATGAAACGAGGTACATGATTGGCCCATCGCTCTGTAACAACCAATGAATGCGCTTGCTTCAAACAAAGAGTTGAAAGATGGCAGCCTCTGTGATCGAGGCGTAAAGATGCAAATCCGAGGCTGCCATCTTTCAAACAAAGTCGGAACGAATAGGATACGAATGTGGATTTGAGGGAAAAATCGGAAGCATTTTTTTTTAAAAAAGTTTTGAGGTGAAAAAAGCGGAATTCCGTGAATTCGCGGAAAAATCACATCCCTGCACATTGCAAAAGAACTCTTAAGGTGTATGAATAATTAGATGCAGTTTGGTAAGTGATAATTTGAATTATCAAATTTTAAACGATTCTTCAATTGATTTTTTAAATGATTCACTAAATGATTCACTTTAAACAATTCAAATGAGACTGATTCTATGGTATGATTCAATTCAAATGAGTCAAATTAAACGATTCAATAGGATTGATTCATTTTAACTATTAACCTTCAAATTTAATGAGACTGATTTCATGTAATTATTAAAGAGTGATCACTTATCCAATCTTAAATACACAAAATCATTAATTACACCTACAATAAAATAATCACTAGATTAATCGTTTAAAAAATAATCATTTTGCCCAGCCCTAATCAATATCATACATGTAAGACTTATGTATGGTACTAGTACGTAACGTCATTTTATATTGAGTTGAGGACACAAAACACACTTTGTTTTGCCTAACAATGACTAGCAATGCTGCAAAGATTAATTATAAAATTAAAAACATTTTAAAACAAGAGTCTGTACTGCCTTATTCAGCTTGCCATTGCATTTAGGAGGAAATTAAACAACCTGTAGTCCATATGCATGATGGGCCACTGTCTATGATTAATGGGGTAAGATATATTTATCTATGGGATAATTCATTATGTAAGTTATATATATATATATATATATATATATATATATATATATATATATATATATATATATAGATAGATAGATAGATAGATAGATAGATAGGTGTGGCTTGCTATTTGAGAGGCAAAAGCATGTCTTTCCATTCATTGAATGTACTTATCACTAGCTGTTATTATTATTACGAGTGATTATAGTTACCGTATGACTATAGCTACAACTGGAATGTGCAGATTCTGTTAGCGTTTGTAATTATTGTACCATTCACTCATCTCATCATCTCTAGCCGCTTTATCCTGTTCTACAGGGTCACAGGCAAGCTGGAGCCTATCCCAGCTGACTACGGGCGAAAGGCGGGGTACACCCTGGACAAGTCGCCAGGTCATCACAGGGCTGACACATAGACACAGACAACCATTCACACTCACATTCACACCTATGGTCAATTTAGAGTCACCAGTTAACCTAACCTGCATGTCTTTGGACTGTGGGGGAAACCGGAGCACCCGGAGGAAAGCCACGCAGACACGGGGAGAACATGCAAACTCCACACAGAAAGGCCCTCGCCGGCCACGGGGCTTGAACCCGGACCTTCTTGCTGTGAGGCGACAGCGCTAACCACTACACCACCGTACCGCCCCCTGTACCATCCACTATTAGGTAAAATTAAAATAAAATCTTAAATTGTTTGAAAAGCTATAGCAAGATATTTTGTTATTTTACAAATAACACTTGTTTTAACAATAATAAATGCAAATAGCTCTGTAACTAGATGTCCTTGGGGTTGTTGCCCACAGTTCAGGTTGGAGTCCTTTGAGAGTAAATGCTTTGGCTTTCGCAACATTCTGTTTCCAAAAGCTGATATCGGGGGGGGGGGTCTTTACACAAAAGTGGTTTTCTCATCTCATCTCATTATCTCTAGCCGCTTTATCCTTCTACAGGGTCGCAGGCAAGCTGGAGCCTATCCCAGCTGACTACGGGCGAAAGGCGGGGTACACCCTGGACAAGTCACCAGGTCATCACAGGGCTGACACATAGACACAGACAACCATTCACACTCACATTCACACCTACGGTCAATTTAGAGTCACCAGTTAACCTAACCTGCATGTCTTTGGACTGTGGGGGAAACCGGAGCACCCGGAGGAAAGCCACGCAGACACGGGGAGAACATGCAAACTCCACACAGAAAGGCCCTCGCCGGCCACGGGGCTTGAACCCGGACCTTCTTGCTGTGAGGCGACAGCGCTAACCACTACACCACCGTACCGCCCCCTGTACCATCCACTATTAGGTAAAATTAAAATAAAATCTTAAATTGTTTGAAAAGCTATAGCAAGATATTTTGTTATTTTACAAATAACACTTGTTTTAACAATAATAAATGCAAATAGCTCTGTAACTAGATGTCCTTGGGGTTGTTGCCCACAGTTCAGGTTGGAGTCCTTTGAGAGTAAATGCTTTGGCTTTCGCAACATTCTGTTTCCAAAAGCTGATATCGGGGGGGGTCTTTACACAAAAGTGGTTTTCTCATCTCATTATCTCTAGCCGCTTTATCCTTCTACAGGGTCGCAGGCAAGCTGGAGCCTATCCCAGCTGACTACGGGCAAAAGGCGGGTACACCCTGGACAAGTCGCCAGGTCATCACAGGGCTGACACATAGACACAGACAACCATTCACACTCACACCTACGGTCAATTTAGAGTCACCAGTTAACCTAACCTGCATGTCTTTGGACTATGGGGGAAACCAGAGCACCCAGAGGAAACCCACGCGGACACGGGGAGAACATGCAAACTCGGCACAGAAAGGCCCTCGCCGGCCATGGGGCTTGAACCCGGACCTTCTTGCTGTGAGGCGACAGCGCTAACCACTACACCACCGTGCCGCCCTATTTGTATATGTAAATACTTAATTTATCTAGAAGTTTTCTCTATTTCTTTTCTCTGTTTATCTGTAATGATGCTGCTGGAATCTTAATTTCCCTGAGGGACCCCTCCCAAAGGGATCAATAAAGTTTTATCTAATCTAATCTACACACACACACACACTATATTTTTTATCTCTCTCTCTCTCTCTCACTCACTCACTCACTCAGCTGGATAGTAGTGGTAACGCTCACTGACTATGATGCAGGAGATCGGGGTTCGAATCCCGGTTGGGGCAAAACATCATCCAGTAAGGGTTCTTAGGCAAAAACCCCTCATGATATATCAGCCTACCTCAGGAATGAGTGAAGACGTCGCCCGGGTCAACAAGGTCTGCCTCAGTTGCTAGGGAACCAGGGCAAACTGATGAGAAATGGGCTACTGGAACAAGACATCGATGGACGAGGACAGAAAATACGGATTTGCTGGAATGCTACTATACAAGCAATCCCAGAGAGAGGGGATACATGCAGAGAATGTGGGACCATTGGATACTTCGAAACCCACAATCAAGGCTAACAAAGAAACAGCTATTAGCCCAGTAATCGAAATCTACTATCACAACTAGAGATTAATGAAATACAACAACGATGCTACGGCAAGGGGGAGCCAGGAAGACAGGCCAGCGGGGAGATGTCATCATCCCCACAACCAGAGATTGGGTACCAAGCCCCAACAACTAACAGAAGTTGTTGGGGCTTGGTACAGCTGACCTGAGAAGGAAGATCGTGACCCAACTGGAAACCTGGAGCCCCCGACGAATACCGAAGCTGAGTTGCCAAGTACCTTCAGAAGATCTACTAGTAGATGTGAATGCTGCTCTGAAGACAATCTCCACAAGAACCATCACTGAGACCAACAAGCTGATACACAGTACAGCAACAGTAATCCTGGAGATGCTTGGACACAAGGTGGGCTCGGGACATAACAAACAGTATCCACCATGGAAGAGACGATTAGAGGCCAAGATAAAGGCAGCACGGAGAGAAGTTAGCCAGCTAGCTGAACTACAGAAAGGGAACATGGTGAATAAAGGGGCACCCAGGAAGTACAACTCACTCTCCATACCAGAGGCACTCGAAACTGCCAAACAGCGACTAACAGCTCTGGCCACCCGGTTGAAGAGATACACCAAGGAGGGAGAGGCCAGGAGAATAAACAAGCTGTTCTCCACTGAACCAGCCAAGGTGTACTCTCAGTGGCAGGGAAACAACAACCGGTCAGACCCACCAAGAGCTGAGGTGGAAAAATACTGGAAAGACATATGGGAAAGAAAGGCATCACACAACACCGATGCCCAATGGTTAGTGGACCTAAGAGCTGACCACAGCAACCTCCCAGAACAAGAACCAGACGTCCAAGAAAGAGTGTCAAAGATGAAGAGCTGGACAGCACCAGGCCCCGATATGATCCATACGTACTGTTACGTAAGAAGCTAACTGCACTCCATGAACGCCTAGCAGCACAGATGAACCAGCTGCTGAGGGATAGAACCCACCCAGAATGGCTAACCCAAGGCAGGACAGTCCTAATCATGAAGGACCCCCAGAAGGGACCCATCCCATCCAACTACCGGCCAATTACCTGTCTCTGCACAACATGGAAGGCCCTGTCAGGCATCATTGCGGCAAAAATGAGTAAGCATGTGGCTCAATACATGAGCAAGGCACAGAAAGGGATTGGCAGTAACACCAGAGGAGCCAAGCACCAGCTACTGGTCGATAGAACAGTCGCCCGAGACTGTAAGAAGAGACAGACCAACCTGTGCACTGCCTGGATTGACTACAAGAAAGCCTACGACTCAATGCCACACACATGGATACTGGAATGTCTGGAACTGTATAAGATCAACAGGAACCTAAGGACCTTCATCCAGAACTCAATGGAAATGTGGAAGACAACCCTAGAGGCCAACTCAAAACCCATTGCCCAAGTCAACATCAAGTGCGGCATATACCAAGGAGATGCGCTATCACCACTGCTGTTCTGTATAGGCCTGAACCCCCTCAGTCGGATCATCACGAAGAGCGGCTACGGGTACCGATTCCGTAGTGGGGCAACAATCAGCCACCTGCTCTACATGGATGACATCAAGCTGTATGCCAGGAACGAGCGAGAAATAGACTCGCTGATCCACACCACCCGGATCTACAGCGATGACATAGGGATGTCATTCGGATTGGACAAGTGTGGCCAGATGGTCTCAAAGAGAGGCAAGATGATCCGGACTGAGGGGATTGACCTACCAGAGGGCAACATAGGTGATATCCAAGACAGCTACAAGTACCTTGGCATCCCACAGGCTAATGGAAACCATGAAGAAGCCACAAGGAAGTCAACCACAGCCAAATACCTCCAGAGAGTAAGGCAGGTCCTGAAAAGTCAGCTGAATGGTAAGAACAAGGTCCGAGCCATCAACATGTACGCACTACCAGTCATCAGATACCCCGCTGGTATCATAAACTGGCCAAAGGAGGAGATAGAAGCCACAGATATCAAGACTAGAAAGCTCCTCACCATGCATGGAGGGTTCCACCCCAAGTCCAGCACCCTGAGACTATACACTAAGCGGAAAGAGGGAGGCCGAGGGCTAGTGAGCGTCAAGACCACGGTCCAGGATGAAACATCGAAAATCCGAGAATACATCAGAAAGATGGCCCCAAAGGATGAACTGCTAAGTGAATGTCTCAGGCAGCAGAACCCTGATGAGAGTGCAGAGGAGGAGGAACAGACAACCTGGAGAGACAAACCCCTACATGGCATGTACCACCGTCAGATAGAGGAAGTGGCTGATATCAAGAAATCCTACCAGTGGCTGGATAATGCAGGACTGACAGACAGCACAGAGGCACTAATCATGGCAGCACAAGAACAGGCCATAAGCACAAGAGCCATAGAGGCCAGGATCTACCAGAGTAGATCAGACCCAAGATGCAGACTGTGCAAAGAAGCCCCTGAAACAGTCCAGCACATAGTAGCAGGGTGTAAGATGCTAGCTAGATCAGCGTACATGGAGAGGCACAACCAAGTGGCTGGGATAGTATACAGGAACATCTGCAACCAGTATGGAATAGAAGTACCCAAGTCCCAATGGGCCATACCACAGAAGGTGGCTGAGAACAACAGGGCCAAGGTTCTGTGGGACTTCAGCTTCCAGACTGACAAACAGATCCTGGCTAACCAACCGGACATAGTGGTGGTGGACAAAGAGCAGAAGAGAGTGGTGGTGATAGATGTGGCGATCCCAGCTGACGCCAACATCAGGAAGAAGGAACATGAGAAACTTGAGAAGTATCAAGGGTTGAAAGAGCAGCTGGAACGGATGTGGAAGGTCAAGGGTTGCGTGGTCCCCGTGGTAGTGGGGGCACTTGGGGCAGTAACCCCCAAACTGGGAGAGTGGCTCCAGCAAATCCCAGGAACAACATCTGAAGCCTCAGTCCAGAAGAGTGCAGTACTAGGAACATCGAAGATACTGCGCAGAACCCTCAAACTCCCAGGCCTCTGGTAGAGGACCCGAGCTTGAGGATGACATGGATACCACCCCCCCGCCGGGGGTGAGAAGGAGATTTATATATTACATACATACATACATACATACATGTGTGTGTGTATTGTTACGCCCAGCTCTGTTGTGCTGTGGCTCTCACATTCCTCCTCTACATAGTATACATGGTTGCCCGGTCTTCTAGCTCCCAGACTGCAGGGGGAGCTGGTCAATGTGGCTGTGTGGGCCATGGTGGCCAATTTGCCAGCTAATTGGGGGTTTTAAAACACCTCCTCCCGGGACGCTCATGGGTCATTTCCTGCTCTGACTTTGGCTGCTCCGGCCCCTTGCTTCTAGGGCTGACTGCATGTGGCTTCCTTTTTTATTATCTCTCTCCCTTTACCTTTTTACGCATTACATTTCACAATGCTGACTTTCACCACATTTTTGGTTATTTTACATTCACTGATTTCTCTTGAAATTTCATGTATTAAACAACTATTGTTTAACGTTGCATATCGGTGTGGTCTCCCTCTTATGTTGTCGCCATTTTGAGCCAAGTGGTCATTATATCTCTCTCACACACACACACACGGGTTATGACTGTGAAAGTGTTTTCAAAATTTCTACTTTCCTGATGTTGCATTTGGTGAACTTTTACTCATATATTACTTTTTTGAAGTTATTTTTATTGGGTCATGCAAAAACCTCCCACACCCAACATCACCTCACTTTTGATAAATACATGTATATTAAATAAATAAATCATGATTATAAAATAAATTAATTGAAAGATGTGTAAAGTACTTTTATATAATAATAAATTAATTTACAGTACGGTAAACAAGGATCACGTGGACGTCAGTGGCGACTATGATATTGAATTAATTCAACAAAGTGTAAATTCAATATCGTAGTCGCCACTGAAGTCCACTCAATCCTTGTTTACCGTCAATAGATCGGTCACTCGTCAAACAGTCCGCCAAAATCCGAGTAGGGAATGGCTGAGCATAGCTGTCAGTCAAACACAAGTTACCCAATGGGAATGCATTCCTGGACAGCCCACCCACACGTGAAGTTTGTGCCAAAACTGCAAGCAAAAAGTCAGGGAGCGCAAACGAGAAAGCTGGAATCGCAACCAAAATAAATTACGTCAAACAAAACTGAGAAAGATGCGGAACAAAAATAAAAGGTTTCTGAAGAGTAATAGACTGATATTTTGCACGATTACACGAATAATTTGTTTGCCAGTCTAAAAAAATTTACTTTTCTTTTTTTGTATTTTGATTTGTCGTTTTTGTTTGATATTTCAAAAGTATTGTATGAACATTTTAGCACAAAATTGATTCCACAGGCTTCAGACCACTCATAGTGATGAAGAGCACAATTGCGCACACGCACCTGAAGTGAGCCAATCACAAATTGCCATTACAAATCAGGAAGAAAAAAAAAAAAATTGCCATCATGAAGGTTAATGTCTTGTTTTTTGTACTCACTCGAAATCATTTTTGTGCTTAAAGAAGCCGACCATAGGTGTGCCTGAACGGGCTGAACTTGCTAAAATATTTCTGCCCAAACATCTTGGTCCGGCAAATCAGGCATTCAGGCAACGCCTGTCATTGAAGCTTGGATAACCACCATGGTATTTGCTTGCTCTCTACTGCAGGTCAGATACTCACTAGGATCCTGCTTAACTGCCTCATATCACACCTTGATCAAAGACTTCTGCCTGAAAGCCAGCGTGGATTTCGGAAAGAGCATGGAACCATCAACATGGTATTTGCTGCAAGGCAGCCGCAGGAGAAATGTCAGGAGAAGAATGCGGACCTGTTCCCCACCCATGTCGACCTGACCAAGGCCTTAGACACCATGAGAAGGTCCCTGGAAGATCATGGCCAAGCACGGATGCTCACGGCAGTTCATTTCCCTTGTTCGCCAGTTCCACAATGGCATGCAGGCAAGGGTCCAGGACAATGGCGAGACATCTGCACCATTTTCAGTCTCCAACGGCGTCAAGCAGGGCCGCGTCCTGGCACTGACACTGTTCAGCCTCATGTTCAATGCTCAATGCTGACCGATGCATTCAGAGACGACGACATTAGAATCAGCCTCAAGTACCAAACAGAAGGCAAGCTGTTTAACCTCAGGAGACTTCAAGCGGAAACCAAAGGACATGAATAATATCAGAGACTTTCTGTTTGCTGATGATTGTGCCCTTAATGCTGGATCTGAAGCTGATATGCAACTCAGCGTCAACAAGTTCGCCACTGCCTGCAGAGGCTTCGGTTTCACCATCAGCACAAAGAAAACTGTAGTTCTGCATCAGCCAGCCCCAGGGAAACCCTACGTTGAGCCGAACATCACAGTCAATGGTCAGAGACTCGGTGCAGTGGACCGGTTCACCTACCTTGGCAGTACACTGTCACGGAGCATAACTATCGATGACTTTAAACTGTTCTTCTGTGTCAGGACCTTTTGGGGAAAAAGGAGGTATATTCCAACATGTAGCTAATGCTAGGCCACAAATCTGTATTGTCACTCCAGTCATTTCAAGAAATTTTGTATGGATAATAACTGCTAATAAACTCTAATTTCCATGTATATCCATCCTTCACTTCTTTTTGACTAAGATTGTCCAAGTAATCCAGTAGTACAGCTTTTTTAGCTGTAGTGTTCTTCGGACAATAACAGACGCCAGACATCTCCACTTGGCTTAGGTAGAGTGGTGCTTGAAAGTTTGTAAACCCTTTAGAATTTTCTATATTTCTGCATAAATATGACCTAAAACAACATCAGACTTTCACACAAGTCCTAAAAGTAGATAAAGAGAACCCAGTTCAACAAATGAGACAAATATTATACTTGGTCATTTATTTATTGAGGAAAATGATCCAATATTACATACCTGTGAGTGGCAAAAGTATGTGAACCTTTGCTTTCAGTATCTGGTGTGACCCCCTTGTGCAGCAATAAGTGCAACTAAGCATTTCCGGTAACTGTTGATCAGTCCTGCACACTGGCTTGGAGGAATTTTAGCCCATTCCTCCATAGAGAACAGCTTCAACCCTGGGACGTTGGTGGGTTTCCTCACATGAACTGCTTGCTTCAGGTCCTTCCACAATATTTCGATTGGATTAAGGTCAGGACTTTGACTTGGCCATTCCAAAACATTAACTTTATTCTTCTTTAACCATTCTTTGGTAGAATGACTTGTGTGCTTAGGATCATTGCTGTGCTGCATGACCCACCTTCTCTTGAGATTCAGTTCATGGACAGATGTCCTGACATTTTCCTTTAGAATTCGCTGATATAATTCAGAGTTCCATCGGTGATAGCAAGCCGTCCTGGCCCAGATGCAGCAAAACAGGCCCAAACCATGATACTACCACCACCATGTTTCACAGATGGGATAAGGTTCTTACGCTGGAATACAGTGCTTTCCTTTCTCCAAACATAACGCTTCTCATTTAAACCAAAAAGTTCTATTTTGGTCTCATCCGTCCACAAAACATTTTTTCAATAGCCTTCTGGCTTGTCCACGTGATCTTTAGCAAACTGCAGACGAGCAGCAATGTACTTTTTGGAGAGCAGTGGCTTTCTCCTTGCAGCCCTGCCATGCACACCATTGTTGTTTAGTGTTCTCCTGATGGTGGACTCATGAACATTAACATTAGCCAATGTGAGAGAGGCCTTCAGTTGCTTAGAAGTTACCCTGGGGTCCTTTTGTGACCTCGCCGACTATTACACGCCTTGCTCTTTGAATGAGCTTTGTTGGTCGACCACTCCTGGGGAGGGTAACAATGGTCTTGAATTTCCTCCATTTGTACACAATCTGTCTGACAGTGGATTGGTGGAGTCCCAACTCTTTAGAGATGGCTTTGTAACCTTTTTCAGCCTGACGAGCATCAACAACGCTTTTTCCGAGGTCCTCAGAAATCTCCTTTGTTTGTGCAATGATACACTTCCACAAGCCTGTGTTGTAAGGATCAGACTTTGATAGATCCCTGTTCTTTAAATAAAACAGGGTGCCCACTCACACCTGATTGTAATCCCATTGATTGAAAACACCTGACTAATTTCACCTTCAAATTAACTGCTAATCCAGAGGTTCACATACTTTTGCCACTCACAGATATCTAATACTGGATCATTTTCCTCAATAAATAAATGACCAAGTATAATATTTTTGTCTTATTTGTTTAGCTGGGTTCTTTATCTATTTTTAGGACTTGTGTGAAAATCTGATGTTTTAGGTCATATTTATACAGAAATATAGAAAATTCTAAAGGGTTCAGAAACTTTCAAGCACCACTATATGTGAACTGCCAATCAGTGGGTCCCGTATGTGTTTATGATTTTTATGTCACGATTTACAACCAATGGGAACCTCTGTCAGCTCTTCACCAATCACAGGCTCCCATGCCACAATGGTGGGATCCTGATAAATATTTAGAAAATAAAAATATCATTATGAAATATATGAAACCATCCAAAGCAATAAATTAAAAAAAAAAAAAAAAATTATATATATATATATATATATATATATATATATATATATATATATATATATATATATATATATATATATATACACACACACACACACACACGTACGTTAGAGGTAAGGACATTATTCAGTGATATTGTTTATTATTCATTCCAATTGTGACATAAAAGTTCCAAGTTTGACACCTGCCCGCTTCAACCGCACTGCTGGCACACGATGTCCTTGACCCTCGTCGCCCTTTGCCAATTGGTATAATTACGTCGTTATGTGGACCCCTCTGAGCTGAGCATTTCCAGTACACTCGAACACACGCATACTTCGACAAATTATAACCAAAAACAAGGAAATGACAGATTTCCTCAAAATATTTTTTGTACTTTTATATATCGTGTTGATGAATAAAACTTAATGCACTTCCAGTGAAACGAGACAAGCTACTTTAGACTGGTTCCTTGTTCCCTTAGCACAGAGTGAGCCAATGTCTCTGACACTTGGCAGGATTCATTTTATACGGGAACCAGTCCAGGAAAACAAGATTTTCGATAGACACAGGTGAACTTTGTTTTGATGAGGAGTCAGCTGTCACGATGTGTGATTCATGTTGCTGATTATTATTAATAAATAATAATAATAATAATAATAATAATAATAAAAATGCTACTGCCAGTTCAGACCTGCATCACGGAGCCTGTGTTGCTTAGGTTGCCAGCACTAACTTTTGTCGTCTGAACGGATGATTTCCATTAAAGTTTTACTCATCCTTGCACATACTTTATTCGTCTTGGACAATCGGACATGCGGTTTTTCAAGCATAGACATAGTTCACAGTATTGTTTTCAGCAACTATTCTCTAACATGTATGTGTTTAGTTTAATTTTTAGAAACAAATCATAAATTTTGATTTACATGGGCTTTAACACGAGCTTTTAATAAGAATTCAAATTTGAAACGGTAATACTAATGTTGGGAGTTTTACTGCATTTACCATGAAACGGTTAACCTTTTCATCCCCAACCTTTAGCAACAAGTCCACACATGGTTAATATGACTATGGTCTTGAATTGGGAAGGTTTTATTTAAAAAAAAAAAATTATCCAGGAGTTTGCTCACCTTCTGGTTCTTGATCACTTTCACTTATATCTTCACCATAGCTGGATATCAGCGATCCTAGAGCAGAGGTCATAATTTTGGGGGCCACAGAAATGGCAGCCTTCATCTCTTTCACTGACTCCTCTTTTTCATGATCTAAAAAAAAAAAAGGTACAGATTGAAGAAATTTTCTCCTTTTAATTTAAACACACAGGATAGGCGTTGGATAAATTCAGACAAAGGTTTTGATTAGAAAGCAGTGGTTGGCTTGATCTAACCTGGGTCACTGATGGCCAGGGCTCCTAGAGGATCTACATCATGAGCAGGGCATGAGAGAGGTGATGCCTGCTCTACCTTTTCACTACCTGGATGGAAGTGTTGATGGCCGCCATATGCATGCCCTCTGGGAACCTGGAAACCTTTTCCATGATGGTGTCCACCATGCACTCGACCACCACTCTTAAAACGTCTGTTTAAAGAAATGCATTAATAAACACCTGTTGTGTCTCAACCAACAGGTATAAATTTACATTCAAAAGCTAACTGAATCAAAAGATATCAAGCTGTACACTAGCAGCTTATATAAAGCTAAATTATACATACAATAACATACCCAAACTGAGAAGTTTCCAGTACATCTCCTCTCTTTTCTTTGACCTCCATTAATTTAATTTTCTTCTCTATATTGCTTCGGGTAGGGTAGTTCCTGCACAGAGCATTTTTTTTATTCTCAAAATGTTCAAGGCATTATAATAAGCATAAAACAAAGTCCAACAAAACCCAAAAATAAACCCTGTTTGCTGATCACGGCAAGTGTCCTGCGCAGGTTTATATTAAAACTAAAACGTGATTTATCCATTTTTTTATCCAGTTATGATATTGCTAAAAATGGGCTTACCTGGCTGCAACCATCTGCGCTGAAACCAGATATCCGCCTGTGACATAATCAGTTCACTAGTGCACTGTTTACCTTTGTTACACAGAACCATCAAATAAAGGCTTCCAATTCTAAAAAAAAAAATCCTGGGCGCCACTGCACGCGCTCTCGTTCTCTCTCTGCATCTGCACGCATTTTGACTGCTTCATTGAATATAGAGAAAGAATTTCACTGTGTTGTAATGTGTGAGACAAACAAAAGCTTCTAGTTCTAAAAACCTAATCAAATCAAATTTTCTGTAACCACTGGCAACAAAATACGCAAATCAACAGACTTCAGCTTTATTAAGTCTAAATCGCACTTGGCTCGATAACGCATATGCAGCATTGACGCAGATAATTGTAAACAATGTACGTTGTCATAGCAACATGATTCTTCCTGTCTAAAAATATCACTTTTCTCAGTAAAAACAAACAAAGGCACATCACATAAAATGCAATTTTGTGTGTGTGTAGCCGGCGATGGAGTTTATAAGCAGCAAAAGTCAAGTCAATTTTACAGCGCTTTTAACAACAGACATTGTTGCAAAGCAGCTTTACAGAATTTGAATGACTTTAAACATGAGCTAATTTTATCCCAGTGAGCAAGCCTGTGGCGATGGTGGCAAGGAAAAACTCCCTCAGACAACATGAAGAAACCTCGAGAGGAACCAGACTCAAAAGGGAACCCATCTTCATTTGGGTGATAACAGACAACGTGATAACATTAACAGTTTTAACATGAAGTCAGTTTCGTTGATGTTATAACTCCTCATTGATGGAAACTTGAGTACAAAACTGTTCATGACAACTGTAGTCCTAAAGTTAGCAAGTCAACTGTAGTCCTCAGCCAAAAAAGCATCACTGTACGTGTCCAGAGTATCTATGGGGCCGTCCTCCACAGGAGCGATGTGATGAGACCCCAACCAGATGTACGGCATCAGAATGGATCAGGCAGGTCCGAGAAGCTGAAGAGGTCAGCATCTCGAGCTCAGGATTGACATGTATATCAGAAGGATGGGGGGGGGGATGACACAGGTTGTTAGGTATGCCCAATGTCACCTGATAAGTACATTTTGCACTGAGTGCAAGCAGGGACTCTGGCAAAACTAACTATGACAGCATAACTAAAAGGAGAGAGCCAGAAGGTAGCACAGGCATGGGGTCGTCCCAGGACATAAAGCAGCAGCCACTACACAGTCAACAAACTCAAGTGAGCAAGCGAGTGGGGGACTGACAGCATCCATACATCCCAGTTTACCAAAACACTCCATGTCTGAGGACCCTCCAGATCTACTACTTTCCCTCATAAACACTATTAACAAAAGGCTTGATTAAACAGATATGTTTTCAGCCTAGACTTAAACACTGAGACTGTGTCTGATTCCCAAACACTACCTGCAAGGCTGTTCCATAACTGTGGGGCTTTGTTAGAAAAGGCTCTGCCCCCTGATGTAGCCTTCACTATACGAGATACCAGCAGATGGCCTGCACGTTTTGATCTAAGTAGGCGTGGTGGATCATAAAAGACCAGAAGTTTGCTCAGATACTGTGGCACAAGACCATTCAGTGCTTTAAAAGGTCAATAGTAGTATTTTATAAACAATACGAAATTTGACTGGAAGCCAGTGCAGTATGGATAAGACAGGGGTGGTCATATTTTCTAGTTCTAGTAAGGACTCTTGCTGCTGCATTTTGAAGTAACTGGAGCTTGTTTATGCACTTATTGGAACATCTAGACAGTAAGGCATTACAATAATCCAACCTGGAAGTAACAAAAGCATGAACTAGTTTTTCCGCATCATGTAGTGACATTAAATTTCTCATCTTAGCAATATTTCTGAGATGAAAGAAAGCTATCCGGGTAACGTTATCGATGTGAGTTTCGAATGAAAGACTGGGGTCAATAATCACCCCGAGGTCTTTTACTGCTGCACATGAAGAAACAGGAAGGCCATCCAGAGTTACTATGTAATCAGAAAACTTACTTCTAGTTGCATGTGGTCCTACTACAAGTACTTCAGTCTTGTCAGAGTTAAGCAGAAGGAAGTTAATAAGCATCCAGTGTCTAATGTCCTTTACACATTCCTCAATTCTGTTACAGTGGTGCTTGAAAGTTTGTGAACCCTTTAGAATTTTCTATATTTCTGCATAAATATGACCTAAAACATCATCAGATTTTCACACACGTCCTAAAAGTAGATAAAGAGAACCCAGTTCAACAAATGAGACAAAAATATTATACTTGGTCATTTATTTATTGAGGAAAATGATCCAATATTACATATCTGTGAGTGGCAAAAGTATGTGAACCTTTGCTTTCAGTATCTGGTGTGACCCCCTTGTGCAGCAATAACTGCAGCTAAACGTTCCCGGTAACTGTTGATCAGTCCTGCACACCGGCTTGGAGGAATTTTAGCCCGTTCCTCCGTACAGAACAGCTTCAACTCTGGGATGTTGGTGGGTTTCCTCACATGAACTGCTCGCTTCAGGTCCTTCCACAACATTTCCATTGGATTAAGGTCAGGACTTTGACTTGGCCATTCCAAAACATTAACTTTATTCTTCTTTAACCATTCTTTGGTAGAACGACTTGTGTGCTTAGGGTCGTTGTCTTGCTGCATGACCCACCTTCTCTTGAGATTCAGTTCATGGACAGATGTCCTGACATTTCCTTTAGAATTCGTTGGTATAATTCAGAATTCATTGTTCCATCAATGATGGCAAGCCATCCTGGCCCAGATGCAGCAAAACAGGCCCAAACCATGATACTGCCACCACCATGTTTCACAGACGGGATAAGGTTCTTATACTGGAATGCAGTGTTTTCCCTTCTCCAAACATAACGCTTCTCATTTAAACCATAAAGTTCTATTTTGGTCTCATCCGTTCACAAAACATTTTTCCAATAGCCTTCTGGCTTGTCCATGTGATCTTTAGCAAACTGCAGATGAGCAGCAATGTTCTTTTTGGAGAGCAGTGGCTTTCTCCTTGCAACCCTGCCATGCACACCATTGTTGTTCAGTGTTCTCCTGATGGTGGACTCAGGAACATTAACATTAGCCAATGTGAGAGAGGCCTTCAGTTGCTTAGAAGTTACCCTGGGGTCTTTCGTGACCTTGCCGACTATTACACGCCTTGCTCTTGGAGTGATCCTTCTTGGTCGACCACTCCTGGGGAGGGTAACAATGGTCTTGAATTTCCTCCATTTGTACACAGTCTGTCTGACTGTGGATTGGTGGAGTCCAAACTCTTTAGAGATGGTTTTGTAACCTTTTCCAGCCTGATGAGCATCAACAACACTTTTTCTGAGGTCCTCAGAAATCTCCTTTGTTCGTGCCATGATACACTTCCACAAACGTGTTGTGAAGATCAGACTTTGATAGATCCCTATTCTTGAAATAAAACAGGGTGCCCACTCACACCTGATTGTCATCCCATTGATTGAAAACACCTGACTCTAATTTCACCTTCAAATTAACTGCTAATCCTAGAGGTTCACATACTTTTGCCACTCACAGATATGTAATATTGGATCATTTTCCTCAATAAATAAATGACCAAGTATAATATTTTTGTCTCATTTTTTTAACTGGGTTCTCTTTATCTACTTTTAGGACTTGTGTGAAAATCTGATGATGTTTTAGGTCATATTTATGCAGAAATATAGAAAATTCTTAAGGGTTCACAAACTTTCAAGCACCACTGTAAGCTAGTGTCTCTCATCTGGTTTTGCAGAAACATACAACTGTGTGTCATCAGCATAACAGTGGAATCTAATACCATGCTTACAAATATCACCACCCAGAGGTAACATATATAAAGAAAAAAGCAGTGGACCTAAGACAGAACCCTGTGGAACACCAAACTTTACCTCAGTATGTCTAGAAAAATCACCATTTACATCAACATACTGATAGCGATCAGTTAAATAAGACCTGAGCCAGGAAACGGCCATTCCCTTAACTCCCACAACATTTTCTAGTCTATCCAGAAGAATGGAATGATCAATGGTATCAAATGCTGCACTAAGGTCAAGCAACACAAGCAGTGAGACACAGCCCTGATCAGACGCCAACAGTAGGTCGTTTACTACTTTCATCAGTGCTGTGATGAGGTCTAAATCCTGACTGATACATTTCATGGATGTTATTTCTATGTAAATATGAGCATAACTGCTGTGCCACAGCTTTTTCAAGGATCTTGGAGATAAAGGGGAGGTTTGATATTGGCCAATAATTGGACAGCTGACAGGGATCAAGGTCAGGTTTTTTAATCAGGGGTTTGATAACTGCTAGTTTAAAGGATTTAGGTACATAGCCAATCCTAAGAAAATAATTTATTATTTTTAGAAGCGGTTCAATTATTTCAGGTATTATCTGTTTGAATAGTCGTGTAGGCAAGGGATCTAGTACACAAGTTGAGGATTTTGATGCGGAGATTAATGGAAGTAATTCGATTTCTCTAAGTGGAGTAAAACATTCAATTTGCTGATCTGATACAGTTAAGCTATCAAAGACTGGGTACGAGTCTGCTCAGGGCTGTTTACAACAATTTAGGAGTGATGTATCCACTTGATCCACAAGCCTCAGTAAGTCACGGAGCATGTAAGTGATGTCACAGTCTCATTGGATTCTTTTGCACAATTTGTACTCAGAGCGCAATATTTAAACCTTGGAAAGAACAAGATGGCAGCACCCAGGGACATTTTCTTTTAAAATAAAATCTGTAGACAATAGACAGGTACAAATATGAACAACTGAACACTCAAACACGTCTTGTATGGACATTATCTGTCAATATAAAGGAGTATATTTTTGGGTTTTGTTTATCTTTAAATATGAGACAATTACACACTGAGTTATGCATTCATTTATGTGTAAAGAGTAGAGAATTATACCGTCTCCTTTCCTCTCTCCATTTTGCAATTTCCTCTGGAGTATCCAACTTGATTCGTTTTGCTCCTGGGGCATGACTCTGAAAGACAACATGGATCTTAAACTTCCAAAACATTTTCCCCCCCATCCTGAAATGGTAAAAGGCAAGTTAAATTTACCCAATAGATAAACTAAAATTACTGGTTTATCTACATAAAGGTTGACAATTAAATAGCATCACTCACATTTCTCCAGTGGATTTTGACAAGCTTCTCATGTGCAGTGTATTTGCAATCATCAACGGAACACTGGAGAAGCAGCACAAAAATAAATAAATAAATAAATAAATGTAAAAAACCTAAGCATGTAGATTTCTAATCAAAATGAATCATAAATCTTTGACTTTCAGATCCTTTTATGCAATTTACTGGTATGATGGATTACCTTTACATGTTGGGCAATATGTTCATTGTACGCGTCGTCATTTTTGAAACCTCTATCACAAGCGTCACAGAAATGACTGAATTCTGATTCTTTTGTTTTTTTCTGCTGGGGAAAAATACCCAATCACACACACATTAAAGCATGACAGCACACTGACCTTGGCACAACATGCAGTTAATGGACAGAAATGGGCAAACGTATACACACATTAATTAATTACAGTAGGTTAAATGATTAAGAGTAAACTAAAAATAAAACATATAAGCCATAAATTACTTTATTTCTCCACTGGTTTTGGCCATGGTCTTGCCTCCGATACGGATATCCATGAAGATAAAAACCTGTAAAATGTCAAACAATTTATTAAAATTATGGATACATTTGGGAATTAAAACCATGTTCACAGATGATAGAATACAAAAGCCTCAACACCACTAGAGCGGCCGCTTCAATTATCGACACCGTAACCATCTTTTGGCCATTGCAAAAGTAGAAAAGACTTTCAATATGTAAATTGTGCATGACTAATTACTCAAACTTCCACTGGAAAAAAATGAGTTGATTCCTGAAAAGTTGGGACGCTGTGTAAACTGTACATAAAAACAGAATGTGAAGATTTGTAAAATCATGGAAACCCTATATTTCATTGAAAATAGTACAAGAACAACATATCAAATGTTGAAACTGAGAAATTTTATTGGTTTTGAAAAATGTGTGCTCATTTTGAATTTGATGTCAGCAACATGTTTCAGAAAAGCTGGGACGGGGCAACACATCACTGAAAAAGTTGTGTAATGCTAAAAAAAAAACCTAATTTGGTTAATTGGCAACAGGTCAGTAACATGATTAGGTATAAATAGAGCATCCCAGAGAGGCGGAGTCTCTCTGAAGTAAAGATGGGGAGGGGTTCACCACTCTGTGAAGGACTGCATGGGCAAACAGTGCAACGATTTAAGAATAACGTTCCTCAATGTAAAATTGCAAAGAATTTTGGGATCACATCATCTATGGTCCATAATATCATTAAAGGATTCAGAGAATCTGGAGAAATCTCTGTATGCAAGAGACAAGGCTGAAAACTGACACTGGATGCCTGTGATCTTCAGGCCCTCAGGCAAAACTGCATTAAAAGCAGACACGTCTGTAGTGGAAATCACTGTATGGCTCAGGAACACTACAGAAAACCATTGTCTGTGAAAACAGTTCATTACTGCTTCCACAAATGCAAGTTAAAACCAGATATAAACAATATCCAGAAACACCAGCGCCTTCTGAGGACTGAGGCGAAGTGGAAAATTGTCCCGAGGTCTGACGAATCAAAAGTAGAAATTCTTTTTAGAAATCATGGACACCACATCTTCCAGGCTAAAGAGGAGAGGGACCATCCAGCTTGTTATCAGTGCACAGTTCAAAATCCAGCATCTGTGATGGTATGACAGGGCTCGAAATTCATATATTTTTTCACCAGCCAGCCGGACGAGTTACCTTCCAAAGTAACTCGCCAAACAGAAAATCAACTAGCCAAAATTTGTTCATGTATGAATTTTACTTCTGTCAAAAATAACACGAGAGAGTAGTTACCACTGTTCATGACTAATGTGCATTTATTTCAAGACCCGAGTATTTTGATACTGTTGTTAAATACATAAATGAGAACAACACAGAGCACCATAATATAATATCAACAAATAATAATATATTGGAAAACTTGGCAACTTGGTGTACGAGTATTGAAAACAAATATACTTACTATCTGAGATAGTCATTGACTATAGCACCCAAAATATGTCCAACATGCTTTCTGTATTTAACCATTTATGAGAGAGAAAGCATTAGGAGCTTCATATTGACTAGGAATCAACTTGAAAAAAAAAAATTATTCCATAAAAATCGTATCGCAGCCAAGGCCTACCCTGCTCCCACATTTGCTTATAAGTCCTTTGTCATTTCTCCTTCTCGTACGCTTTATCAGCGGCCTTTTTCTACTCTTCGGACCGAGGTCGCTTTGTCCCTGTCTCTGGCAGTTTCTGTACACCTTTCAGAAAATTCCACATCGCAATGTAGCTTTGGCAGATGTAAATGTAAACAACAAAAACACGTGTTTAAATGGGTGATAATGTGGCCACATCTATTGAATTTGATAACGTGATTACCGCGATATTCAACGAGATGCGTTATATGCATGCGCAGTAGTGAAAAAAAACGACAGCCTGACCCGTACACGATGTGATTCGGAATTCTTTGGTATTTTCCGTCCTGCCGATAAACACATCGATTAACACAGACACGGCACGCGCTTAATATGTGGCGGCTTTAGTTGACGGTGTGTCTGAATTAGGGCTGTGCGATATGGGAAAAAATGAATATCCCGATACATTTTCTCCATTTCACAATATATTGAAATCTCCTCTAAAGGACCCCATGAAATCTAACTTTTACTCTTTACTGTTTTCACTACAATCCCTACAGCAGTGGTTCTCAAACTTTTTTTCACCAAGTACCACCTCAGAAAATACTTGGCTCTCCAAGTACCACCATAATGACCAACATTAAAATACAGTAGCGTAGTAGGCCTAAGTATTCATTAAAAACAAGGCGGAGGTTTTATTTAACAAGTATATTTAATATTGTTGGCCACTGTAACATTACGCACAGTACTTTGAACAGTAACACTGTGTTTAAATATAGGAAAATAAAACACTGTCCTTAAATAATGAATCAAATAAAATTAATTGCACATAAAAGTTTAACTCTCTGGCAGCTTTCTCTCCACACATGATACGTGTCATCTCTCTGGCTAATGGTAAACACAGCAGTTCCCCGATTGTGTGCGGCTTACCGGCTCTGGCGATCAGGAGGCTGGCACGATATGAAGCTTCCTGTGCTTTGGCTATGGGTGTACCATAGGACAGAATGGTGGACTTGGACTGCTTCAGTTCATCACGTTTTCGTAAAAAAAATCCATTGGTTTGTCCTTTAGTGCTGTGTGTTTGGTTGTAAGATGCCGTTTGAGATGCGATGGTTTCACGGACTCATTGCTCAGAACGTCCCCACATACAACACACTGCGGCCTGGGCAGCTCCTCTGTCCCGCTCCAAATGAATCCCAGTTTTGTGTATTTTTCGTCATACTTCCTCCTCACTGGTTTCTGCTGTTTGCTAGCAGTTCTGGGGCTGGTTTTGCCACTGTCGTTAGCATCTGCGCTCGGCTCACACACGTCCTCTTCAGTTCTCCCTCTCTCCTGATCCACGCTCCCATTCGCGGATTTAAGCCATGACAGTAATTTTGTCCTACTCGTCATAATTAGCAAAGCCACCTCCACCTTTTCCCATCACAGCCTAGTCTACCAATGGCAGATAACCGTCTGTCAGCGGAACCGGCGGGAATGCATACGTACGCTACGTATGGCTACCCAGAAGCACTTGCAAACTTTTTTAAATTATTAACTTAATTTGTATTTCCTTTCATTTTCTTGTCATCGGTTGATAAGATATTTTCATCCATTTGGATATTATGGATAGTATTTCACTTTTTTTTATTTATATTTAATTAAGTGATTCTTTGGCGTACCACTAGAATGGAGCCCGCGTACCACTAGTGGTACGCGTACCACAGTTTGAGAATCTCTGCCCTACAGATTAAATAACATTCTTGGTTAACTTTACAGGTGGTTTTCAACAACACATTTTAAATTTTCATGTTTGTAATTAATCACAATTGAGTTGAAATAAGACTACTTTTATTCAACAAAGATGTTGCACAAACTGAAAAAAAAAAAAAAAAAAATCTTGAAAATCGCAACATATGGGGTGGCTTTGGAGAACAAGGCCGCTATGGTCATTTGTTTAGCTTGTGTGGGGGTTTTAGCTCGTGGGCAAGTAGTTCGGAGTTTAAGAGACTCTTCATACAATGTACTGGGTGCATTTTCAGGTGATGGAACATATTTGTAGTGCTGCTGCCTTTTGTGATGACAGTTTTTTTTTTTTGCACACTTTACAAACTGGCATTTGCTGTTCCACGTCCTCCTCGCGATGTCCAAAAAAAATGCCAGATGACTGACCCCTTACTAGTTCTTTTAGGAACCAATTCGTCCACTTCCATTTTTAATTTGTCGCTGAAATTGACAAAGCTTACACGGTAGCCTATGCAACACCAGCTATTGCACGAACTGAGTCAGCGCTGTAAACCGAAACTAGAAAATCTTCCCGCAAGTTCCTTTCAGCACCTAGATGTCGCCCGGGATTGGTTGGCGAGTGCGTGACGTTATTTTTTTTTTACCCTTAGGCAGCCTCTCACGTTACTGCCTGAGGGACAGGGAGAAAACCACCAGAAAATGTTTTAAACAAACGCAACAAACACGAAACAAACGCAAGTCAGCAGATGACCATAAAATTCTCGATAGTTACGATATAATAAATTTTATGTATCTCACAGAATTTTCGGAGATATATTGAGTATATTCGATATATCGCACAGCCCTAGTCTGAATCTTCACTTCATATATATTTTTTATTTTCAACTAGCCA
The DNA here is from genome assembly GCF_027579695.1 of Neoarius graeffei. Lineage (NCBI taxonomy): Eukaryota > Metazoa > Chordata > Actinopteri > Siluriformes > Ariidae > Neoarius > Neoarius graeffei. The sequence continues at coordinate 38,117,907 of NC_083572.1, forward strand.
GCCGGGCTGGCCAGTGACAGGAATTACCTGCCAAATGACAAATTAAGTCGCCACGGGCGACCGGACCACCGCGAATTTTGAGCCCTGTATGAGGGTGCATTAGTGCACATGACATGGGTAGCTTGTACATCTGGGAAGGCATCATTAATGCTGAACGATATATACACATTTCAGAGCAATATGCTGTCATCCAGACAAAATCTTTTTCAGGGAAGGCCTTTCTTCTTTCAGCAAGACAATGCCAAACCGCTTTCTGCACATATTAAAACTGCATGGCTCCATAGTAAGAGAGTCTGGGCGCTAAACTGTCCTGCCTGCAGTCCAGACCTGTCTCCCATTTAAAACATTTGGTGTATTATGAAGTGCAAAATAAGACAAAGGAGACCCCGAACTGTTGAGCAACTGAAATTGTACATCAGGCAAGAATGGGACAACATTTCTCTTTCAAAACTACAGCAATTGGTCTCCTCAGTTCCCAAACGTTTACCGGGTGTTGTTAAAAGTAGATGTGAAGCAACACAGTGGTAAATATGCCCCTGTCCCAACTTTTTTGAAATGTGTTGCTGACATCAAATTCAAAATGAGCATATATATTTCAAAAAAACAATGAAATTTCTCAATTTCAACATGTGAAATGTTATCTTTGTACTATGTTCCATGAAAAATAGGGTTTCCAGTGTTTCCCACACATTGACGAGACTATGGCGGCCCGCCATAGTCTAATTTGGGCCGCCATAGTCTCAGTCCGCGCCCTCCCGCACGCACGGCGACACTGACACACCCGGCCTGACATTGCGTGCGTTGCCTATCTGAGACAGCGTGAGGAGACAACTCTGATAAGCTACATCCTGTCTGCATCTACATGTTAAGTTAAGTTTATACAACTTTATGTAGCCTTTGACACGATTGAGAAAGTGACATTTAGGCTACGCTATTGTGCTTTATAGGCGTATGGAGAGCGCATTGATCAGACCCTCCAGGATTTCGCGATGTTGCGATTTGCAAATTCAACGCAAATTCAACCAATCCCCGCGAATTTAGGGCGGTGTTGCAATTATAGCCAATCACCGCAACTTTCCCGCAAATTTGACCAATCGTTGGCATCGTCTTGAGGTGACGTCGACAAACTACCTTCCGCCTTACTTCCATGTATACGTTCAAGATAAGCAGCATGTGCGCAGTGTTGCCAGATTGGGCGGTTTTCCGCCCAATCGGGCGGTTTTAAGTGCATTTTGGCGGGTTTTGAACATATTTTGGGCTGGAAAACGTCAGCAGTATCTGGCAACTCTGCATGTGCGAGTCAGTGTTTATATAGGCTTAAATTCTGTTACTGAAAGTGTGTTATGTTTACAGTGAAGGACACTTTACATTACATTGCACTTTACATAATTTTTTTACTTAATACAAGAAATTAATGGATGCAAACATTTTTGCCAAAATGGTATTTTATTTTCCATTGTTTAGGCAGCTTCAGCATCATTCTGTGAGGTTCTGTTCAAATTGTTTTTTTTTCTTCTATGAAGCCTGAGCCATTTACTACTCCAAAAAAAGATTTGTTCGTATGGCCACCGGATCCAGCTTTTATGCCCATTCTTTACCTCTATTCACAAAGCTTAAGATTTTAAATATTATTGATATCAATAGACTTCGGCTAAATATCTTCACTTTCCAATTTCTTAGAAATTCTCTTCCAGACACGTTTGATAGTTTTTTAAATCTTAATTCCCAATTTCATGCTTACCAAACTCGACAAAGCGACCAACTACATATCCCCCTAGCGCGAACATCCCTAGGTCAAAAGAGTGTTCAATACAAATGTGTAATTGAATGGAATAACCTCCCCCTCCACCTTAAAAGTTTTACATCCATGATTAGTTTTAAACGTAATCTCAAAAACCACCTATTTTCATTCCCCAGCCACACTTGACCTTTATCTTTAAATATAGTTCAGTCTTGGATCAAATTGTAAAATATTACACTACACCAGAGATTCTCAAACTGTGGTACGCGGGCTCCATTCTAGTGGTACGCCAAAGAATCACTTAAATATAAATTAAAAAAAAAAAGTGAAATACTATCCATAATATCCAAATGGATGAAAATATCTTATCAACCGATGACAAGAAAATGAAAGGAAATACAAATTAAGTTAATAATTTAAAAAAGTTTGCAAGTGCTTCTGGGTAGCCATACGTAGCGTACGTACGCATTCCCGCCGGTTCCGCTGACAGACGGTTATCTGCCATTGGTAGACTAGGCTGTAATGGGAAAAGGTGGAGGTGGCTTTGCTAATTATGATGAGTAGGACAAAATTACTGTCATGGCTTAAATCCGCGAATAGGAGCGTGGATCAGGAGAGAGGGAGAACTGAAGAGGACGTGTGTGAGCCGAGCGCAGATGCTAACGACAGTGGCAAAACCAGCCCCAGAACTGCTAGCAAACAGCAGAAACCAGTGAGGAGGAAGTATGACAAAAAAATACACAAAACTGGGATTCATTTGGAGCGGGACAGAGGAGCTGCCCAGGCCGCAGTGTGTTGTATGCGGGGACGTTCTGAGCAATGAGTCCATGAAACCATCGCATCTCAAACGGCATCTTACAACCAAACACACAGCACTAAAGGACAAACCAATGGATTTTTTTTACGAAAACGTGATGAACTGAAGCAGTCCAAGTCCACCATTCTGTCCTATGGTACACCCATAGCCAAAGCACAGGAAGCTTCATATCGTGCCAGCCTCCTGATCGCCAGAGCCGGTAAGCCGCACACAATCGGGGAACTGCTGTGTTTACCATTAGCCAGAGAGATGACACGTATCATGTGTGGAGAGAAAGCTGCCAGAGAGTTAAACTTATGTGCAATTAATTTTATTTGATTCATTATTTAAGGACAGTGTTTTATTTTCCTATATTTAAACACAGTGTTACTGTTCAAAGTACTGTGCGTAATGTTACAGTGGCCAACAATATTAAATATACTTGTTAAATAAAACCTCTGCCTTGTTTTTAATGAATACTTAGACCTACTACGCTACTGTATTTTAATGTTGGTCATTATGGTGGTACTTGGAGAGCCAAGTATTTTCTGAGGTGGTACTTGGTGAAAAAAGTTTGAGAACCACTGCACTACACCATGCACCAGGCTTCTGTTATTAGTACAATATTTATTCACCATTCAAAATCAATCAATTATACTTTTTTTTACTTTATGTATAGATCCTAGGTTACATTTTATTCGTTTCTTATTTTCACACGTTAACTTGTATTTTGTTATCTGCAATTGACAGTTTATATTTATTTCAGTTATGATACCAGTTACAGTTTAATGTATAATTTTATCAATTATTATATTATTATCTTTGTTATTATTTGTTATTATTTACTATTGTTAATATAGTTATTCTCTAATTTGTTAAATTTGTATTAATTACTTGTTAATTTAAATGGGGGAAGACTTAGAACAAGCCATTGTGCTTTTTACTTCCCCCAGCATGTTTTCTGTTTTTGTTCCATTTATGTTTTCTTGTAAATCTCTCTTATCATGTGCAAATAAATAAATAAATAAATAAAAATATTTTATTAGTTTATAATTATTGTTTAATTTAGTCTTCAGGAGAGACTGCCTGCACACAGTACTAGTATTAATAGTTTTTTTTTCTTACATGGAAGCTGAGGCATTTATATTATATTTGAAGGTAACTTCATGTTGTGCTGTGAGGTTCTATGCACTTTAACTTTTGAACCAACAGGTGCATTATGGATAAGTAAAGCCTATTTTTTTTTGTAGTCCTGGTAATCTTTTATATTGGTAAAGTTGTTTTAGGACCATTTCTCAGTGTCTTTGTTTTTTTTAATCAATAGTTTTTCAGTAATAACTTAATATTTAACACATCACTCAATTTTAAATCACAAAAAGAGAAACTCGCAACAATTTCTCGCAATTTTCACTTCCGCAATGTAATCGCAACAAAAACCTAAAAGACACCGCAACTTTCATCACAATTTTTTGGAAAACCCCCGCAACATCAGACATTTTAGCCCACAACAATCACAAAAAAGGCCCGCAAAATCCTGGGGGGACTGACTGATGGATGACGTTAAGTGTATTGTTTCAGTAAAATTACTTTGTCCATTTCATACTGGCAAACCTACCTTTTCTGTAAGGCAACAGTAGGCTATTTTGAGGCAATATTAGTTAGCCCTACGTAGTTATCTAATTCGTCAAATTAACTTTATCATCCTACCAGGATCAGGTCGTTTCCAAATTCACTGGCGAAGTGCTTCCCGCTTGACATTGTATGTGTGCAGTCTATCCAAGTGATGGAGATGTTAAGTGACAGCAGTGATAAACTAATCTAGGTCTGCATGCACATGTTAAAAGGGAAAAGTAGTCTATTCTAACAGAGAGGGAACTTCGATGCTACTTTTGAGAATTAGTGCTAGTAGCCTTAACGTGATTTGTTACTGGTGAGACGGAAGATGTTAAATTATTTTTAGCCTTTTCTAATAGGCTACCTTCTAAAGGTGAAGCTATCAGGCCACATAATTAAGGGAATGTAATGTTAGTTACCTACTTAATTAAATTAACTTCTTGACTCGAATTTGATCATTTTCAAATTTACTGACGAGTGTTTCTCCACTAACGTAGGCCTTAATGCAACACGTTGAATGTCAGGTGACGATGTCAGCCTTATTGTAGACGCTACAGCTGTAACAGAAAATCTCCGATCCTTATTAAACTGATGCTAAATTTGTTTTGTTAATTCAGATCATGAGCATTTTGAATTATTTCAAAAAGAGGGATCGAAATTCACCTCAGGATGAAGAGGTAGTGACTGAGGCTACGTTTACATTACGTCGAATCAGCGGATCATCAGATTAACGTTCTTAAAACGATTCGCGTTGACACTAAAACCGTTAGCCGTGCACACAGCAACACCAATACGCGGATACGCTCGGCTCCGCAGGCATCCTGCGCTCCAAATCACTCCGCCCTGAACAGCGAGTGCCCTCTGGAGGGTGCGCACTCCGGCCCTGCGCAGCTCACAGAGCGCGCGAGTGAAGTGAACAAGCCACGATTCGGGACTGAGCCGCTGTGTGTGAGATCCCAGCGCAGATCACTTATTACTTGCAAGTGGAAGGATGGCAAGCCTAAAGACAATCATAACTACACAATGGGCAGTATTTGCATCAGTATTTGCAGTATTTTCATACTTTTATACTCTTTAATGAAAGGTGATACAAGGCGGAAGTCTGCGCCGTTTTTCAGCAGTCGCGTCACATGACCAACGCCAGCGAATCAGGAAGGTGGATGTCACAGTGACGTTGTCCAATGAGACGCCAGCTAGAGCTCAGCACAGCGTATTCGCGTATTCTCAATGTTTACACAGCACCGGAGCTGATACGATCTAGATTGAATACGTGGACGCTGGCGGATTCCCGTTTCCCCGCTTTTTCAGGGGGGTTAATGTAAACGGACAGTGCGTCCGCGAAGAAAACGAGACAGATACGGTCTAGTGTAAACGTAGCCTGAGGTAGGCCTAACATCAACTGCTTGCTGTCTTTGTCAGGATGTCAAACTGTTATAACACTCCTAGCAAGTGAGTGCGATGAATGGGGGCAGATATACCCATTACTCAGCCACTTAGCAGCGATTGCCCTTGTTGTGCTGGTGTTGAGCGTGAATTATGAAAGAGACTTTTCCACAATGAACAGGGTAAGGACATCTGCAGGCAAACCAGTGATGTGAATTTCAATTTACATTTACCCATTGATTTTATGCTCAAATCCCACCTAAGTTCAATCTCACTTTCACTTAATAAAATATTTCCGAGTGAGCTCTACAATCACATGACTCATTGTAGTAACAAGTTGTTTGCCATTTTAGGTCAAAACAGACCTTCGGAACAGACTGCAAGGAGAGCACCTGGCCGCCTGCTTGAGGATTTCCATTAACGGGCCACAACCAGAAGATATAAATTATGAAAGGGCACTCGAACTCTTTTTCTCAAAGCCAAGAAAAATCAAATGCACAAGTGCAGGGTGTGGTCTTTGTAAATAGGGCAGGCATTTGTCAGGGTCACTTGACATACAGCAGAGCTAGAAGTCCTTGTTTTGTAGGACTTTTTGTAGGAGTTCAGGGTGTGAAGTATTGTAGGATTTTTGGTTTGGTTTCTATCTGTAATATGTTCTTCTTGTAGGACTGCCCTTTGTAGCAACATGCTAAAATAAAATACAAGGTGCATAACCAATACCAACGAATTTGTTCTTTGTTAGTCTTAGTTTAGTAGTATTAGTAGGCTAAACAACCCCCGCGCACCCCTGCAATTCAACCGGACACGCGCGCCATGCGCTAAACCCCCCCCCCCCCGCAATTCAACTGAACACGCGTGCCACGCCCCCCCATGGGCTGCCCCCATAGTCTCCAAAATTTCTGTTGGAAACACTGGTTTCCATGTTTTGCAAATTATCGCATTCTGACTTTATCTACAGTTTACACAGGGTCCCAACTTTTTTGGAATTGGGGTTGTGTATATATATATAAACAAACAAACAAAAAAAAACGGTATGTGGTTAACAAAAGTTTTTAGTTGAATTTGGCCACCTAGTGGTTAGCGTGTCCGCCTCTCGATCGGGAGATCGCGAGTTCTACTCACGGTCGGGTCATACCAAAGACCATCATAAAAATGGTACCTACTGCCGTCTGGCAAGGCACGCTGCAATACAGATGCGAGTGGGGAGTCAAACTCTTGCGGTTACCAAAGGATTAGCCCCCCACTGTAACCCTAGTTAGGTAATAGGCAAGAGGCCGAGGGCTACGTAAACAGGGATCGTTGCCGCCCTGCGCGCCACATGGCATGGGAAGGACTTTGATTTGATTGATATTTAGTATAAATATTTTTTATATAAATATATCGATGTTGGTGCTTATGTAAATGAGGAAGCAATTCTAACGTTTGTAAAGAAATGAACTGAATGTTTAACCTGTATCAGAAAATCTTTTTGTTCCACTTTAAGTATTTTCGTAGATCACATTTCATTAATCATTCGTTGGTGTTTGTATTAATTTCTAGTTTACCAATAAAATGTCAGGCAATTGACATTGTAACCACATGAAAATCCAGGTCAAAGGTTGCATGTCATTCCTCGAACCAAAATATAAAATGTCTACTGATATATTACAATATGTGGTAGGTATTTACAACAAACTGAAAAAAAAAAACAAAAACAAAACCCTGAATGGAACAGAAAAATCTGAATATTCAATGCTCAAAAAACCTCATGTCCAACTGTCCAAGACGAGTCAAGTCTGTGTAAGGACAAGTAAAACTTTAATGGTAATCATCCGATCAGACAACAAGTGTTAGTGCTGGGGGGCGTCGTGGCTCAGGTGGCCGGGGCGCCATACCGTGGGTCCAGGGACCCGGGTTCGATTCCGGCCCGGGGTCGTTTCCCAATCCCTCCCCGTCTCTCTCTCCTGCTCGTTTCCTGTCTCTGCACTGTCCTATCCAAGAAAGGTGAAAAAAGCCCAAAAAAATATCTTAAAAAAAAAAAAAAAAAAAAAAGTTAGTGCTGGCAACCTAAGCAACACAGGCACTAAGAGAGCAAGGAACCAGTCTAAAGTAGCTTGTCTCGTTTCACGGGAAATGCATTTTATTCATCAACACGACAATATATACAAGTACAAAAAAATATTTTGAGGAAATCGGTCAAATTTCCTTGTTTTTGATTACAATTCACTGAAGTGTTCGAGTGTACTAGAAAAGCTCGGCTCAGAGGGGTCCATGTAATGACGTAATTATACCAATTGGCAAAGGGCGACGAGGGTCAAGGACATTGTGTGCCAGCAGCGCGGTTGAAGCGGGCAGGTGTCAAACTTGGAACTTTTATGTCACGATTGGAGTGAATAATAAACAATATCACTGAATAAATGTTCCTTACCTTTAACCAGTATATAAAGAATTTTTAATGGCTTTTGATGGTTTAATATATTTCATACTGATATCATTTTTATTTTCTAAATATTTATCAACATGCCGCCATTGTGGCACGGGAGCCTGTGATTGGTGGACAGCCGACAAAGAGTGTCTCCCATTGGTTGTAAATAGTGACATAAAAATCGTAAATACATACGGGACCCGCTGATTGGCTGTTCACATACAGCCAAGCGGAGATGTCTGGCGTCTGTTGCCGTTGTCTGAAGAAAATTACAGCTAAAAAAATTCTACTACCGGATTACTCGGACAATCTTAGTCAGAAAGAAGCGAAGGATAGATATACACGGAAATTAGACAGTTTATTAGCGGTCATGATCCGTACAAAATTCCTCAAAATGACTGGAGTGACGGTGCATATTTGTGGCCTAGCATTAGCTACATGGTGGAATATACCTTCTTTTTCCCCGAGAAGTCCTGACACGGAAGAACAGTTAAAAAAAAAAAAACTACAGAAGGAATTATGGTTTTCCCCAAAGTGTTTTAGCGTATTGGGCCCGATACGCTTGCTCTGCCTGCTGATACGCTTAGTCGCTTTAGTTAAAATCCGATACGCTTAGATTTATAGCAATACATTAAATTTTCTACCCACAAGTAACGAGATACATAGGAGAGCAAATAACAGATTCATTTACATATTGATTGATATTTGTGTTAAACAAGCAGTCTTTTTTCCCCCAGTGTTTGTGTTGATTCTGTCAAAGTAATATGTCCGCGTGGTATGATGTAAACAAACTAATCTGTTGGCGATGTCAAGATTACGTGTTCAAACCGTCCAAAGCATATCATTTTTTATACGCTAGGAATTTAATTCTGGTCTAATTCTGTTTATTGCAATAGGATTCCAAATACTCTAAGCATTCCATTCTGTTATAAATAAAGGAAAATTTATAAGTCACAGCACTTTAAAAAAAAAAGTACTTCATCTACTTCAACAATGTTACACAAAGATCGATACATAACAGTTGTAAATGTCACTTAATTCCACAGGGTGTCAATAATGGTGGACACCGGTGAAAGTGATCACTATTATCGACACCTCACGTGACTTCTCAAATGCGCGTTTAGATACAAAATGGCGACTGTCAATGAGAGTAAGAAACAAAGTAGGTTTTGACAAGATCATGAAATATCGGTGAATCTGATAAGTAAAAACATGCCCGTGATCTTTCCACCATGCTTACCTGCGATGATGATCAGGGATGAGAATGGCTTGTGATGAAAAAATCTGGAAAATTAGCCAGGGGTCTGGGGGCCATAGGCCCCCAGTGGGGTCCAGGGGCGAAGCCCCGGTGGGGGCCCAGGGGGCGAAGCCCCCGGGAGCTCAATGATTTTAGAGATTTTTTTACCCTAAAAACCATTTATTTTATCATCAAAATTTTACAAATGTTGTTGAAATACCATACCCTGTTTGCTTACAAAATTGACACTTATACAAAAGTAGAACTCTCTTTCAAGTACATATATTACTTAAACTTTCATTTGATAAAGATCAACTACACCTATGTAAAGGAAACACTGACATAGGCCTTTTGTGATAAATTTTGCATATACATTCCAGGTGAGCACCAACATGATACTTCAAATTTGCTGCTCTAAATTCAAACTAAAGTAACACATTCACTGCTATATTAAATAATGGTTTATCACTAGTATTTATATAAAATGTGCAAATTTGATAGAAGCTGTAGATTCTTACCTCATACATGTACAAGTCCCAAACTGTTTATATGATTTATGAATACATTTTTCCTTTGGTTCTATAAAGTGTTTGTCTATTTACAATATATACAACTATTTACAGTTTCATGGTGCAGAAAATTTATTTCTTCTTTATTTTGAGCTTTTTAGCAAGAGCTAAAAGCTTGTTGGTCCTCTCCCTCTTTTGAGCCAACTCCTCTTGATTTTTCACATGCTCCAGCCTTGCTTTCTTTTGCTCCCTGTCTAACTCCTCCTTGACCTTTCTCTTACTCTGCATGCTTCCATCGAAACTTGTTTTTCAGATCCGCATCTATCTCACGCACTTTAGCTTCGTCGCGAGTCTCGATAACATTCGGCATTTTGATTGATACAAAACTGCATACACAAGTATTGCTGCAGTACTCCACACGTACAAAGAACCAATCATGTAGCGCGGGAAGGTGGTTTAAGAAGGTGAATACGGATTGGCTGTCATTCAGCAAATGCCGATACAGGGGCCAATCACAACACATGAGACATTGGTTATACGCCAAATACAAACTAACGTCTTACGAGAAAGTACGATTATTCTGCCCCCGCTCGTGCGTGTGCTTCCCTGGTTGCGTGGCAACGAGCTACGCAGATAGTTAACAACTTCAATAAACTTTCAGAGTCCGTTGGTGGATTTATGAAGAATTTACTGAAGATTTATCTGTAAAACTGACATACAAGACATGCAAAGTGTATCTGGATTAAGCTATGTTTGGATTATAAATCACACAACACAAGAAAGAGTAGGCTACGTACAGGACAAATGAAAGATGAGCAGTTAAGGCCAATTTATGCTAACAACCCAGTCCTCGCAGATAGCGTCGCAGACAGTGTCTGCGTAGCCCCCCCACCTTCGCAGACGCTCTGCACGCACCTCCCAAAAATTGTAACCACCGCAGAAGCCTCGCAGACAGCGTCGCAGACAAGAGGGCTCTGATTGGTCCACTCTACATCCACTGTACACGCACTTCCGCTTCCCTACTTTCCCGGTTTGTTTTGTTTTCATGACCGCCATTTTTAAAAACACGAGCGAAGATGGAGCAGCACGAAGAGCGGTTGATCGAGGAAGTACGTACATCTATACGACTCCAGTTCTAGTCATTATAAGTAACCGGAGGATAAACACTCCACTAACCACACCCACCAACTACTCCTAGCGATTTCGTGACTTTGCGCCCCCTTGTGTTGTGGCAATGAATAACATCGTGCACGCCTATTACTCCCCGCTCAACGATAAATTACAACTGTCTGCGAAAAGCTATCTGCGAAAGCCTTGTCGCACGAGCATGCAGAGGCCTTTAGCTTAAAGCTAACATCTATGGGAAACGTCATTTAGAAGCTAACGGTTATTACCATTTGATACATTAACTGTAAAAAGATATTCTCGCTTATGTAGGAAGATTCATGTCAGATAATTTCTTCTTATTATTATTGAGAGGCAGATTAACATAAATTACGTACAGGCAAATGCTTTCTGGCCATAAACACAGATCACAAAACCATTGGCCGTTCAGCTTCTGAGTAACGTAAATAACTGAATACATCCGAGTACGGCAACACCAAAGGCCCAAAAGGAATAGAAAACTGCGTTGCTATGGAAAAATATGACCACTAGAGGTCTCCCTTGGCAAGATACAAAAATTTCTGGCCGCCCAGAAATAGTACCAGACCCTACCCCCCTAAAATTCTCTCAACGGATTTGCAACAATATAAAAAAGGTCCATTTTGACTGAAAAAAAGCGGAATTCCGCCAAAAAGCGGAAAACTCTCATCCCTGGATGATAATGTCCGAGATTTCCTCAAATTGCTGATCATGCTGAAAAAAAAAAAACCCATCTCAGGTAACGAGCTGCGTCATCAGATGACAAATTCAAGGGGGCGGGTCTTTCGGTTGATTAACCAATAATAACTGTTGTAACTGAAACTCATCTCATTATCTCTAGCCGCTTTATCCTGTTCTACAGGGTCGCAGGCAAGCTGGAGCCTATCCCAGCTGACTATGGGCGAAAGGCGGGGTACACCCTGGACAAGTCGCCAGGTCATCACAGGGCTGACACATGCCGCTTTTCCACTACAAACGCGGCTGAGCCGTGCCGTGCTGAGTCGAGCTGAGCGGGGCTGTTGGAGTTGCATTTCGACTACAACCGCGCTGAACCGTGCTGGCTGGAAGTGGGTGGACACACTAGGTGGAGTTAGCGAAAGTGGGTGGACGTCACGTGATGTCGTTAAGCAGCGCAAACAGTGACATCAGTGAGCTTTTAAGCGGTAGCCTCACAACCCGAATACTAAACAATAAACATGGAGTCGTTAGTGTTGCTGGTCTTGGTGCTGTGGCTTGTTGTCACCGACAACGCCAACAGATACTGGCAAGAGCGTATAGATCAGGCGAGGCGCATAAGGCTTCAGAAATTCTCGTAATTCGTAATTACTCTTCTTCCGGGTTTACGGTGTTTACAGATCCCAGCGTGCTCGCGGGGCGTGTGTGGGCATGTGAGGACACTCCTCCTCACCAATCAGTGCACAGGGGAGTGTCTGCTCACGCCCCCAGCCTCACTCGGCTCGCTTCAGCCCCAATCCAAAACGGTGCGAGTTTTAGGGGCTAAGCAGGGCTGAAGCGAGCCGAGTCGTGCTGTTTTTTGGTAGTCGAAACGCGAGCCGTGTCGGGCTGAAGTGAGCTGAAAAAGGGTAGTGGAAAAGGGCCAATAGACACAGGCAACCATTCACACCTACAGTCAATTTAGAGTCACCAGTTAACCTAACCTGCATGTCTTTGGACTGTGGGGAAAACCGGAGCACCCAGAGGAAACCCACGCAGACACGGGGAGAACGTGCAAACTCCACACAGAAAGGCCCTCGCCGGCCACGGGGCTCGAACCCGGACCTTCTTGCTGTGAGGCGACAGCGCTAACCACTACACCACCGTGCCACCCTAACTGAAACTCACCTTTGTCAAGTTGTTTTTTATTGGTAAATCTGAGGTGTCGATAATTGTGGACTGTCGATAATTGTAGCCGCCACTCTAGTTGGCACAAATACTGATTTTTTTTAAGGGTTGTTTTACAATCAGGGTACAAAGTTTGTGTCACAGGGGTCCAAAATTCAAATTGATTCAAACTGGTTTTAAAAAAAAACTATCAAATCTGCACTTTTGGAAATTAATACACATATGAACATAGGCATGTGTAATAGTTTGTATTATAAGATTAAGTGTAGCTTTAAGCAGGGCTGGGAGAAACAAATGAAGTGATTCTCGGAAAGGACTTTTTTTGACAATTCAGAATCCACTACTTCCATAGTGCTTTTAAATATAAGGCTGTAAGCTTTGTGTTAGTTGTCTCTAATATTTATGTCCCAATATCTTGACCACATTTTAGGATGAAAATAATCATTTTAGATATGTTATTTTATATTGAAAAATTAGCTGTCTCGGAGAGGACATTTTTTTGACACAATTACATACTAATTTGATCAAAATAGTCTGAAAACTTACTGGCATTCAACATTAAAACTTAACTATGTTTCCAATGATATGGAACCAAATATGTGTTTTATGGTATGAAGAATGATTTAAGTGCATCCCTTTTGGAGCTACCTGTGGTCAAAAAAGCACTTTTTCTAAATGACACGAGTAATTTTGCTAAATATGACATATATTGCCAAAAATAACGTTATCACCAATTTTTTTTTTGCATGGTAAATAGAGCTATTACAGGGCTACAATAAACAACCAAGTTTATTTAGTCAAGCCTTTTGATATTGAAGATAATAAGTGTTCAATGTGACTTTTAGCTTGCGTACCCTGATTGTAAAACAACCCTTAAGCCAAAACAAAAATATGTATTTTATTATCGTGTAGCTTAGGGATAAAAAAAATTAGCTCATGTTTAGTCATTTAAATTCTGTAAAGCTGCTTTGCGACAATGTCTATTGTTAAAAGCGCTATAAAAAATAAACATGACATGTATTGTGCTTTACTTTAGACAAATTTGAAAGCTCGCTAGAATACGTTTACTTTCAATGAACAAAAGTTCCATTAAAATTAAAAATGTGGTTTTCAGAAGTTACACTGATTACACTAACAGTAGATTTCAATACATGATACCGTAGACAGCGTGTTGGTTTGGTGTTCTGTGAAAGTGCAATGCTATCACGTGGTGCTACACCATGAGCTATGTGCACGATAGCCCTCCCTGCCCCAAGACACACCACTGCACGGGACTTACCTGAAGAGTGGTGCTGAACATAACCTGGACCGCTGCAGCTACTAACAGGATACATGGGGGTGGGAGCCCACGGACTTGTCACCGCAGAATGAAACCAGTTCCAGTCTCTTAACGCTTGAAATTTGTGCGACTGTTGCTGAGGAGTGTGCTGTAAAACCGGCGGGTTCAGCGGTGCTTGCTGAGTCGGCCAACCCGAGTTGCTGGGTGGAAATCTATTGGGTTCAGCCATGTTTCCGTCAGTCAGGAGATAAACAGAATTACTGTCTGGAATATAGAAAACAACATATAAGCAATAACTTTCACTCCAGATAAACGGAGTCCAGCAGTACAGCGTGGCCGCTTCTTCTTCTTTGGGTTTTTGGGGCAGCTTGCATCTTGGGTGTTGCACTACTGCCATCTTCTGTATTGGAGTAGTTCCTACTTGTCAGGGTCGTCAAGTTTCCATGTCAATCCTGTTTTCCTTCTTCTTCAGGTCAAGTCAACTCATCATCTCTAGCCACTTTATCCTGTTCTACAGGATCGCAGGCAAGCTGGAGCCTATCCCAGCTGACTACGGGCGAAAGGCGGGGTACACCCTGGACAAGTCGCCAGATCATCACAGGGCTGACACAGACAACCATTCACACTCACGGTCAATTTAGAGTCACCAATTAACCTAACCTGCATGTCTTTGGACTGTGGGGGAAACCGGAGCACCCGGAAGAAACCCACGCGGACAACATGCAAACTCCGCGCAGAAAGGCCCTCGCCGGCCACGGGGCTCGAACCCGGACCTTCTTGCTGTAAGGCGACAGTGCTAACCACTACACCACCGTGCCGCCCCTCAAGTCAACTTTATTGTCAAATATGCTATACATGCTCGACATACAGCACAGATGAAATATCAGTCCTCTCTTACCGACGGTGCAAACAGGCAATGCAATAAATAAAAATAGAATAATTGAAAAAAAAAACAATATAAACAGTATAAACACTCTAGATAGGAACTAGACATAGACTAAACACTCAAACAATATAAACAGTATAAATAAACAGTATAAACACTAGATAAGAACAAGACAGACTAAACACTCAGACAATATAAACAGTGTAAACACTAGATAAGAACTACAGACAGACTAAACACTCAAACAGACAATATAAACAATATAAACACTCTAGATGTGAACTAGACGTAGACTAAACACTCATATATATACACATACATATACACACATACATATACACACACACACACACACATACATAAATTGGTTCAAATAACCAAACAGTCAAGGGCACTTGAGGTATAGCAGGTAAACATGAAATAAGCAGTATAAACAAACTAGCAGCTGTTAAGATGAGGGAGGCTGCATTATAATGCAGCCTCCCTCAGTTTTTATTAATTTAAATCTGTTCGTTTAGTCCTCAGGAACCTAAATAGCTCTCTTTTACCCTGTATATTGTCTCCACATTCCAATATACTTTTAATGCTATTTCCTACTCTTCCTACCTCCCGTAATTCATTCATTTCTTGTCTGGGTTGTGAATACTTCCTACATGACGTGAGACCGTGTTCAATTGTTTCCCTCTCCTGGCAATGATCACAAAGGCCTGGTGGATGCTTTTCTAGAATATGAAGGTTGCTGTGCCCAATTCTCAGCCTGTTCATTATTACCTGCTCTCTCCTCCCTGTTCCCCTACTGCTTGAT
Organism: Neoarius graeffei; assembly: GCF_027579695.1. Lineage (NCBI taxonomy): Eukaryota > Metazoa > Chordata > Actinopteri > Siluriformes > Ariidae > Neoarius > Neoarius graeffei. The sequence goes on from NC_083572.1 coordinate 38,133,546, forward strand.
GCTCCACCTGCTTTGTCTTTAATGGCATACAGATGTCTTCCTTTTGTTTCATTATCCCACTGATGTTGCCACTATTGGTTCGTCTTTCTCCATACTATGCTTTTCTCTTCTGATTTCAATAATTTTAATATTGACTTCCACATTTCTCTTTTTGATTGCTTCTTTTGCTAGTTTGTCTGCTTGTTTGTTTCCAAGGATACCTACATGGGCTGGAACCTACGTGCATGTGACTACTCTCTCTTGCCTAATCAACCTGGAGCTTATAAATAAGACTTCTAAGATCTAACAAAATATCTAAGTGGCTTTTGGCTGTTCCTGTTTGAATACTTGACAAAACTGACCCAGAATCACTACAGATGATGGCGTTTCTACAATTTGCCTATTCGACCCACTCAAGTACCATCAATATGGCATACAACTCAACACTATCCATCCATTATCTCATCTCATCATCTCTAGCCGCTTTATCCTTCTACAGGGTCGCAGGCAAGCTGGAGCCTATCCCAGCTGACTATGGGCAAGAGGCATGGTACACCCTGGACAAGCCACCAGGTCATCACAGGGCTGACACATAGACACAGACAACCATTCATGCTCACACCTACGGTCAATTTAGAGCCACCAATTAGCCTAACCTGCATGCCTTTGGGGGAAACCAGAGCACCCAGAGGAAACCCACGCAGACACAGGGAGAGCATGCAAACTCCACACAGAAAGGCCCTCACCAGCCGCTGGGCTCGAACCCAGGATCTTCTTGCTGTGAGGCGACAGTGCTAACCACTACACCACCGTGCCGCCCCCAACTCAACACTACTCACATTTAAACAATCTGATGTCCTTTTATTAATTCTGACCTGATGACTAGGTACAGCAACCACAGCCCTGTCGTATCTGTTTGTGGATTCTTTGACCCATCTGTGACAATATGAGCACTGTATTTAAGGTCTCTATACCAGTAGTATACACTCATTAAATCAGCAGTCTTTTCACTGTACTTGACCTTAAGCAACTCCATATGAACACCAGGACTTTCTAATGCCGCTTTTCCACTACCAACGCGGCTGAGTTGGGCTGAGCCGTGCCGTGCTGAGTTGGGCTGAGTCGAGCTGAGCGGGGCTGTTGGAGTTGCATTTCGACTACAACCGCGCTGAACCGTGCTGGCTGGAAGTGGGTGGACACACTGGGTGGAGTTAGCGAAAGTGGGTGGACGTCACGTGATGTTGTTAAGCAGCGCAAACAGTGACATCAGTGATCCTTTAAGCGGTAGTCTCACGACCCGAATAGTAAACAATAAACATGGAGGACATGGAGTCGTTAGTGTTGCTGGTCTTGGTTCTGTGGCTTGTTGTCACCGACAACGCCAACAGATACTGGCAAGAGCGTATAGATGAGGCGAGGCGCATAAGGCTTCAGAAATCCTCGTAATTCGTAATTATTCTTCTTCCGGGTTCACGGTGTTTACAGATCCCAGCGTGCTCGCGGGGCGTGTGTGGGCATGTGAGGACACTCCTCCTCACCAATCAGTGCACAGGGGAGTGTCTGCTCACGCCCCCAGCCTCACTCAGCTCGGTTTGGCTCACTTCAGCCCTACTCCAAAACCGTGCGAGTTTTAGGGGCTAAGCAGGGCTGAAGCGAGCTGAGTCGTGCTGTTCTTTGGTAGTCGAAACGCGAGCCGTGTCGGGCTGAAGTGAGCTGAAGCGAGCTGAAAAAGGGTAGTGGAAAAGGGCCATAAGATCCAGGTAGGTCTGGCAGGCCACAGCACAGTTGTCCCAAATTCTCTATCATACACTCCCACGTCTCTTGCTGTTTGATCACCTAACCAGCCAAAACTTTGCTTTTGCATTCTCTCCTTCTCCCAACATGTCTGCAAAACCCTTTTTGTTGGATGCGCATCTTCATGTCCCTTTAGGTTTATCCAATAATTAGCTGTCAGTTGTCTTCAGTGCAGCTGTAATGGCATTTCACCTGTTTTGACTTGTAGCGCACACACTGGGGAGATCCTGACTGCACCTAAACACAATCTTGGTGCCCGAGCTTGTATGACATCCAGCTCTGCCAGCACAGATTTTGCTGCTGACCCACACACAATACTGCCATAGTCAAGCCTAGATCTTATTAAGGTTACGTACATGTATTTCAAAGATTGCCTGCTCGCTCCCCATTCCAATCCTACCAGACACTTCATGACATTTAAAACTTTTCTGCACTTGTTAACCACATACTTTACATGCTCTCATCATGTTAGTCCCTGGTCCAAATACACACATTATCTCTAGCCGCTTTATCCTTCTACAGGGTCGCAGGCAAGCTGGAGCCTATCCCAGCTGACTATGGGCAAGAGGCATGGTACACCCTGGACAAGCCACCAGGTCATCACAGGGCTGACACATAGACACAGACAACCATTCATGCTCACACCTACGGTCAATTTAGAGCCACCAATTAGCCTAACCTGCATGCCTTTGGGGGAAACCAGAGCACCCAGAGGAAACCCACGCAGACACAGGGAGAGCATGCAAACTCCACACAGAAAGGCCCTCACCAGCCGCTGGGCTCGAACCCAGGATCTTCTTGCTGTGAGGCGACAGTGCTAACCACTACACCACCGTGCCGCCCCCAACTCAACACTACTCACATTTAAACAATCTGATGTCCTTTTATTAATTCTGACCTGATGACTAGGTACAGCAACCACAGCCCTGTCGTATCTGTTTGTGGATTCTTTGACCCATCTGTGACAATATGAGCACTGTATTTAAGGTCTCTATACCAGTAGTATACACTCATTAAATCAGCAGTCTTTTCACTGTACTTGACCTTAAGCAACTCCATATGAACACCAGGACTTTCTAATGCCGCTTTTCCACTACCAACGCGGCTGAGTTGGGCTGAGCCGTGCCGTGCTGAGTTGGGCTGAGTCGAGCTGAGCGGGGCTGTTGGAGTTGCATTTCGACTACAACCGCGCTGAACCGTGCTGGCTGGAAGTGGGTGGACACACTGGGTGGAGTTAGCGAAAGTGGGTGGACGTCACGTGATGTTGTTAAGCAGCGCAAACAGTGACATCAGTGATCCTTTAAGCGGTAGTCTCACGACCCGAATAGTAAACAATAAACATGGAGGACATGGAGTCGTTAGTGTTGCTGGTCTTGGTTCTGTGGCTTGTTGTCACCGACAACGCCAACAGATACTGGCAAGAGCGTATAGATGAGGCGAGGCGCATAAGGCTTCAGAAATCCTCGTAATTCGTAATTATTCTTCTTCCGGGTTCACGGTGTTTACAGATCCCAGCGTGCTCGCGGGGCGTGTGTGGGCATGTGAGGACACTCCTCCTCACCAATCAGTGCACAGGGGAGTGTCTGCTCACGCCCCCAGCCTCACTCAGCTCGGTTTGGCTCACTTCAGCCCTACTCCAAAACCGTGCGAGTTTTAGGGGCTAAGCAGGGCTGAAGCGAGCTGAGTCGTGCTGTTCTTTGGTAGTCGAAACGCGAGCCGTGTCGGGCTGAAGTGAGCTGAAGCGAGCTGAAAAAGGGTAGTGGAAAAGGGCCATAAGATCCAGGTAGGTCTGGCAGGCCACAGCACAGTTGTCCCAAATTCTCTATCATACACTCCCACGTCTCTTGCTGTTTGATCACCTAACCAGCCAAAACTTTGCTTTTGCATTCTCTCCTTCTCCCAACATGTCTGCAAAACCCTTTTTGTTGGATGCGCATCTTCATGTCCCTTTAGGTTTATCCAATAATTAGCTGTCAGTTGTCTTCAGTGCAGCTGTAATGGCATTTCACCTGTTTTGACTTGTAGCGCACACACTGGGGAGATCCTGACTGCACCTAAACACAATCTTGGTGCCCGAGCTTGTATGACATCCAGCTCTGCCAGCACAGATTTTGCTGCTGACCCACACACAATACTGCCATAGTCAAGCCTAGATCTTATTAAGGTTACGTACATGTATTTCAAAGATTGCCTGCTCGCTCCCCATTCCAATCCTACCAGACACTTCATGACATTTAAAACTTTTCTGCACTTGTTAACCACATACTTTACATGCTCTCATCATGTTAGTCCCTGGTCCAAATAGATTCCGAAAAAATGAAAATTTTCAACTGTCTCTATATTATGCCCATATAATTTCAGGTTACATTCCCTATTTCTTTTCCTTGTTAAGAGCATAGATTTTGTTTTTTCCACAGAGAATTTAAAACCTCACTTTGTTCCCCACTTTCCCACTAAGTTGATTCCATCCTGCAGTTTCTTGATTAATGTGTTTGACATTTCTCCCTCTTTTCCACAGTGCCCTGTCATCCACAAACAGTGATTTCCCGATATCCAGCGGAATGTTGTCAAATAATCATTTACCGTGAATAGCATTGGACTTGGAACACTCCCCTGGGGTGTTCGATTTTCTACAACATGCCGTGTTGAAAGTTCTGGCCCTATTTTAATTTGAATACTTCTACCATCTAAAAAATCCATCATCCAGTTAAAAACTTTCTCTCCAATCCCCATACTGTGCAGTTTGATAATCAGTCCCTCCCTCCATAACATATCATAAGCTTTTCCCACATCAAAAAATACTGCTGCCACTGCCTCTTTATTTATTTGGGCTTTCCTAATCTCATCCTCCAAGCATAACACTGGGTCCATAGTACTCCTTCCTCTCTTAAACCCACGTTGCCATACAGCCACCTGACCTTCTGTCTCCAACCAATACATAAGTCTCTCGTTAACCATCTGTTCCATCAGTTTACATACATACAATGTCAAGGCTATACCGGTAGGTCTGTAATTTTCTGGCTTACTGGCATCCTTTCCAGGTTTCTTTATCAGAACAATTATTGCTTCTTTCCATCTTTCTGGGATTTTCCCCTCTTCCCACACTTTTTATTAAATAGTGATAAAGTTTTCAGTCCCTCCACACTTAAACGCTTTAACATAATGTAGCATATTTCACCTTTCCCTGGTGCAGTCTTCCCAGTTTTAGACAGTGCCCTTTTTAATTCTCATATATTAAATGGGACATTTTGTTTATCAACTAGCCCCTTCATTTTTAGTGCCTGCAAGTTTTCAGATTTAGTTTTCTCTAAATCTAAACTAAAATCTAGTTTTCTACCTCTTCTTCCCTCCTCTGACAAATCACTTGAACTATACACTGACAAATGTATTTACCATTATCTCTGCCTTTTCTTTGTTAGTTACTGCCGCTTCATTTCTGTTGCTCAGCACAGGATATTTCCACTCCCTCCTGTCCCCACCCATCTTTTTGATCATCTCCCATACCTCCAGGGGCAGATCCAGGAAAATGGGAAGGGGGCGTCAATGCAGTAAAGGCAGGGGTCCCGGGGGGGGGGGGGGGGGGGGGGGGCACACCAGAGGCTCAGTTCCCAAGACTCAGGGGATTTCAAGCAGATATTCTTCAGAGCTGTTGCAAAATTGAACATCTCTCACAGACCTATCCAGGTCTTGTTGTAAAAATCAAAGTGAGGCTCACCCCAAAACTGCATATGTACCATATGCACACACATACAGGGTATAGTAAAGTACAAGGATACCCTATTAATGAATACGAGCAGTAGCTGGACAGGTGACACGTGCGTGTACGCAGTAAGTCTGCTGCAGCATCTTATCATTTTGAAGAAGAAGAAGAAACCTTTATTTGTCACATGCACACTTCAAGCACAATGAGATTCATCCTCTGCATTTAACCCATCTGAAGCAGTGAACACATGCATGCACACACACCCAGAGCAGTGGGCAGCCATACTACAGCACCTGGGGAGCAGTTAGGGATTAGGTACCTTGCTCAAGGGCACTTCAGCCCAAGGCCGCCCCATGTTAACCTAACTGCATGTCTTTGAACCGTGGGGGAAACTGGAGCACCCGGAGGAAACCCACGCAGACACGGGGAGAACTCCACACAGAAAGGCCCTTCAGAAAATTGGTGAAATTTAGTTCCCTCTGAAATTTAGTCATTGTGATATATGTTTATTTCTGTAATATCTCAAAACAAACAAACAAACAAACAAACAAAAAACCCAGGCCATTCTATGGCTGGGAAGTTATTTAATTTGAGGGGATTCTCTAGCAAATAACATGCATGAAATTGCCCGCTTCGTGCAGTCAAGCAGACAGAAGTCCGTGTGCACATGGGCAGGTTTATTATCATCTTTTTCTTCTTCTTTTGGGTTTTACAGCAGCTGACATGCACAGTGTTGCATTGCTGCCATCTACAGGTTTACCTTGACTGTGCACTGACAGTTACATCATTCTGTTGCTAAACAAACAGCTGATCACACCAAGGTACTCCCTGACCATCAATATTTATTAGTTTGGTCCTGCGTTTCCTTTCTTTTGCAACATAATGTCTTTTCTCATTTTCTGTTACTGTAGTCGGTCTTTCATGTTTCATTCATGTCCTCCATTTTTCTCTCCTGTTTCAAATTTGTATCCCACAATGCTTTGCATGAAAGGGGAAAGCCCACCAGGTGATGCATAATGTAGTATCTTGAATTGGGTCATGGTGAAGCAGGAAAAAATAGCAGAAAATTTAGGGCCACGTGGCCCTAAATTCATTAATTGTTCTATTAAAAAAAACTTAAGAAAATTGGAAATCTGTGATTCGAATTCAGTAGCTTTTGGTCCACTAAACAAAAATAATTGGGTGCAAGGGAAAATTCTTTTTATGACCTTTATTTGAAAAATCTGAAAGACAGTCTATCTTGAAAGAAAATTAATTCCAAGGAGCCATACACTAAAACTTTTTTTTTTGGATGGGGGAGGAGAGGCACACACTGGGCGACCCCTTAAATTCACGCCAGCTGGTATCAGACCTGCCATTCATTAGTCTTGATAATCTAGAGTAAAAGCAGAACTGATCAAGAGCAAAATAGACAATAGTGTATGTAAAATAGGCCGTGGGCCAGAGGGTCTCGCAAGCCCCCCCACACACACACACAACAAAACAAACTTTTTTTTTTAAATGTCTGGCTATGCTGAATAGGAGTTGGAATGTTAACACTGAAAATTTTCAGATGCACTACCTTTTTCAGCCCTACTATTAAGGGAAAACCGAATGCATTCTGGCCTGTGGCCTAAAACACTTAACATAAAGACTGCTAACTACATAATATACTTATAGCAACCTAGTCTGTGTATTTCTCAGAAGAGTGTATTTTCTTCAGGATTTCTTTGCTTTTGGTCAGCTTCGCCATGAACTCCTGGCTCTGCTAAAATTTTTTCCTCAGCTCCACCAATCAAAATACTGGAAAGGCTATAACAAGAGGTGTTCTAGAACATCTCTGCTATCAGCCTGAGCTCATCTTAAAGTGATCCGTAAAACAATATGCGAGGCGTCTGCTGAAATCTGGTAGATGTTTAGGTCTGTTCCCCCCCCCCCGGATCTGTCAGTCATGGTTAAAAACGAAGACATTTCCGGGGACAGCTCCAGCTGGGGACAGGCCACCAAAAATGGGGACTATCCCTGGAAACTGGGGACATCTGGTCACCCCATCTTAGAAGGTAAAATTATGAGCAAACTTAGTTCAGTTCAATCATGGGTCTAAACCACTTGAAGACTGTAAAAAGTTCAGCAGGCTTGCAGTCATGGCAAAATAGCTGCCAATCAATATTTGGCTGCGGGCAATATAATTTCTGATCTTTATCTCTAAAAAACTGATAAATTACTGTTATTGGTGTCTTAGAAGGCAAAGTTATGATCAACCTTCGTTCAGTTCAGTGATGGGGCTAGGTATGTGGTGGTTTAGTCCCTAGTGTAAAACACTTGAAGATGGGGCTAATACGCTGGGGACTAAACCACCGTAAACCCATTTGACAACATACAACACTCATGCCAAGGGGATGCAGATAGTTATAGGGGTCGATCGGCTCCTTTAACTACTGTCTGTACTAACTACTGTGTGTATTAACTGCTGTCTGTATCCCCATAGCATGAATATTCTATGTTGTCAAATGTTATCATTTCAATAAAAAAAGGAAATGCCAGATAGCAGCCAATGTGAAATCAAGATTTTTCTGTCAAAGTTCATTTCATTGAATCAGGGTCAAACTCTGATGTTGGTTCTTCATCACTTTTGTACTTTTGGTTAATATTGAAACAACATTGAAACCGTAACTAAATATCAATGGGACTTCAATGGTATCTCAGCTCATCTCATTTCAACTGATATTAAACCACACCAATTTACTATTAATACTTAAAAATATTGTGAAAAATATGCCCCTGCTTTATCTACTGCCAAGATAAATCTCATCATCTCTAGCCACTTTATCCTGTTCTACAGGGTCACAGGCAAGCTGGAGCCTATCCCAGCTGACTACGGGCGAAAGGCAGGGTACACCCTGGACAAGTCACCAGGTCATCACAGGGCTGACACATACAACCATTCACACCTACTGTCAATTTAGAGTCACCAGTTAACCTAACCTGCATGTCTTTGGACTGTGGGGGAAACCAGAGCACTCGGAAGAAACCCATGTGGACAACATGCAAACTCCGCGCAGAAAGACCCTCACCAGCCACGGGGCTCAAACCCAGACCTTCTTGCTATGAGGCAACAGAGCTAACCACTACACCACCATGCCAAGATAAATGTTATGAAATATATTTAAAGTCTTCTATTCTTAATCGTTAGGTTTTATCTAATATATAAATGACAACGGACAACTTTACATCAGTTAAAAAAAGTTTGTTTCACTGATCTCTAGGTAAAATATCTGGATAACTCACTGGCCAGTCAGAGTGAAGGGATCTGGTCGCTATATTACCATGCTCATCGGATCGTTACAATCATACCTCTGCTTGGGAAGCTACACAAAACTGGACATATTATTCATCTAATTGTTGAAGGGGAAAAACACACACACACCGGACATGTTATCCATCTACTTGTTGAGAAAATTGCAAGAAAAATGCCTGCATGTGCAGCAGTGAACTGTACCAATCATCATGTCAATGGTTATAGACGGACATTTCACCTGTGACTATTGATAGTGTGTGATCATTTTCACAGCTTTTACACATCTGTGTGCAGTGCCATTTGCATGTGTGTTTGTGTCAGTGTGTGCATGATTAATTTTTATCCCCCACCCAAACTAAGTTTGGTGGGGAATACAGAAACAGGTTCTATCCGTCTGGTCACATTTTCATTTCCGGGCCATATCTTTAAAACTACTGAAGATATCTTCATGAAACTTTGTATACATATCAAACAACCTGTGAACTGGTGCATTTTGCTATTTTGGATTTTTGAAAAGTATTTTTCAAATTTTTTACTTAAATAGATTTTTGATTTTTGATAATGATGACACTCGCGGCGAGGGCCTTTCTGTGTGGAGTTTGCATGTTCTCCCCGTGTCCACGTGGGTTTCCTCTGGGTGCTCCGGTTTCCCCCACAGTCCAAAGACATGCAGGTTAGGTTAACTGGTGACTCTAAATTGACCATAGGTGTGAATGTGAGTGTGAATGGTTGTCTGTGTCTATGTGTCAGCCCTGCGATGACCTGGCGACTTGTCCAGGGTGTACCCCGCCTTTCGCCCGTGGTCAGCTGGGATGGGCTCCAGCTTGCCTGCGACCCTGTAGAACAGGATAAAGTGGCTACAGATAATGAGATGAGATGAGATGACACTCACACATTAAAACAGACCACTCGAAAATTGGAACGTAAATGGCGTCAAACAAAGTTGGTAGTGTTAAAATTAGCATGGAAGGAGAGCTTCCTGAAGTATAGAAAAGCTCTTAGTGCTGCTAGATCAATATATCTCTCCTCCCTAATAGAAGATAAAATAATCATAGATTCCTATTTAATACTGTAGCAAAATTAACCAGGAATAAGTCCACTATAGACACATGCATACCTGTAGTATGTAGTAGCAACGATTTCATGAATTTTTTTAATGACAAAATTGAGAATATCCGACAAAAAATTCAAACTACTAATTTAAGGTCAGACAATGTAAGTGACCCTGTAGTTAACAATATAACTGTATCAGATAATCAATTAGAATGTTTTACTCCCATAAAAGAAACTGAATTACTTTCATTAATCTCGGCATCAAAAGCCTCAACTTGTGTACTAGATCCCTTACCTACACGTCTATTCAAACAGATAATCTCATCTCATTTCATTATCTCTAGCCGCTTTATCCTGTTCTACAGGGTTGCAGGCAAGCTGGAGCCTATCCCAGCTGACTATGGGCAAAAGGCAGGGTACACCCTGAACAAGTCGCCAGGTCATCACAGGGCTAACACATAGACACAGGCAACCATTCACACTCAATTTAGAGTCACCAGTTAACCTAAGCTGCATGTCTTTGGACTGTGGGGGAAACCGGAGCACCCAGAAGAAACCCACACAGACACAGGGAGAACATGCAAACTCCACACAGAAAGGCCCTCGTCAGACACGGGGCTTGAACCCGGACCTTCTTGCTGTGAGGTGACAGCGCTAACCACTATACCACCGTGCTGCCCCCAAACGGATAATACCTGAAGTAATTGAACTGCTTCTAAAAATAATAAATTCTTCTCTTACGATTGGCTATGTACCCAAATCCTTTAAACTAGCAGTTATCAAACCCTGATTAAAAAACCTGACCTTGATCCCTGTCAGCTGTCCAATTATCGGCCAATATTAAACCTCCCCTTTATCTCCAAAATCCTTGAAAAAGCTGTGGCACAGCAGTTATGCTCATATTTACATAGGAATAGCATCCATGAAATGTATCAGTCAGGATTTAGACCTAATCATAGCACAGAGACAGCTTTGGTTAAAGTAGTAAACGACCTACTGTTGGCGTCTGATCAGGGCTGTGTCTTGCTGCTTGTGTTGCTTGACCTTAGTGCAGCATTTGATACCATTGATCATTCCATTCTTCTGGATAGACTAGAAAATGTTGTGGGAGTTAAGGGAACGGCCCTCTCCTGGCTCAGCTCTTATTTAACTGATCGCTATCAGTATGTTGATATAAATGGTGATATTTCTCGACATACTGAGGTAATGTTTGGTGTTTCACAAGGTTCTGTCTTGGGTCCACTGCTTTTTTCTTTATATATGTTACCTCTGGGTGATATTATTCGTAAACATTGTATTAGTTTCCACTGTTATGCTGATGACACACAGTTGTATGCTTCTGCAAAACCTGATGAGAGACACCAGCTTAATACAATTGAGGAATGTGTAAAGGACATTAGACACTGGATGCTTATTAACTTCCTTCTGCTTAACTCTGACAAGACTGACATACTTGTATTAGGACCACATGCAGCTAGAAGCAAGTTTTCTGATTACATACGTAGTAACTCTGGATGGCCTTCCTGTTTCTTCGCATGCAGCAGTAAAAGACCTCAGAGTGATTATTGACCCCAGTCTTTCATTCAAAACTCACATTGATAACATTACCCGGATAGCTTTCTTTCATCTCAGAAATACTGCTAAGATAAGAAATTTAATGTCATTACATGATGTGGAAAAACTAGTTCATGCTTTCATTACCTCCAGGTTGGATTATTGTAATGCCTTACTGTCTGGATGTTCCAATAAGTGCATAAACAAGCTCCAGTTACTTCAAAATGCAGCAGCAAGAGCAAGAGTCCTTACTAGAACTAGAAAATATAACCACATCACCCCTGTCTTATCCACACTGCATTGGCTCCCAATCAAATTTCGTATTGATTATAAAATACTACTATTGACCTTTTAAAGCACTGAATGGTCTCGTGCCACAGTACCTGAGTGAACTTCTGGTCCTCTATGGCCTGCCACGCCTACTTAGATCAAAAGGTGCAGGCTATCTGCTGGTACCTCATATAGTGAAGGCTACATCAGGGGTCAGGCCTTTTCTTACAAAGCCCCACAGTTATGGAACAGCCTTCCAAGTAGTGTTCGGGAATCAGACACAGTCTCAGTGTTTAAGTCTAGGTTGAAAACATATCTGTTTAGTCAAGCCTTTTGTTAATGGTGTTTATGAGGTAAAGGTGTAGATCTGGAGGGTCCTTAGACATGGAGTGTTTTGGTAAACTGGGATGTATGGATGCTGTCAGTCCCCACTCGCTTGCTCACTCGAGTTTGTTGACAGTGTAGTGGCTGGCTGCTTTATGTCCCAGGGCTCCCTCATGCCTGTGTTACCTTCTGGCTCTCCCCTTTTAGTTATGCTGTCATAGTTAGTTGCCGGAGTCCCTGCTTGTACTCAGTGCAATATATATACTGTTCCTACTTATTCAGGTGACATTGGGCATACCTAACAACCTGTGTTTTCTCTCTCTTCTCCCCCTCCCCAAATCTGTCCCTCTGAGTTACATGTCGGTCCTGGGATCAAGATGCTGGCTTCTTCTGCTCCTTGGACCTGCCTGGTCCATCCTGGTGCCCTGTGTCTGGTTGGAGTCTCATTGCATCGCTCCTGTGGAGGGTGGCCCCATGTGGACAGTTGGGGGTCACGCCTGGACAGGGCCGTAACTCGGATTTTTCAAATACCGAGGTCAAACATTGCGATACATCTTATTTGCCAAAAAAAATGTCCTAATATGGTGACTTTTCATACATTTTGGAAACGAGTCAAAATCACAAGCCCAACAAGATGAACATGTAGGTGAACATGTTTATTTTAACAATTTCAAAACTGCACGATCACAAAAGTATTTTGTGTGTGTGTGTGCGTGAGTCAGTGAGAGAGTGTGTGAGAGTTTGAGTGAGTGATGGAGTGTGAGTGAGTGAGTGACAACGCAATCTAGCCGAGCCTGAATGGACTTCAATTGCTTTTTAAAAAATATATGCCCCTTTCAATAGCAAAATACTAGACGGTTATTGGACAAAACCGACTAAAACGCCACATTCGGAGACTGAGCCTCACTGGAGATGGGAGTCAATAAGAGGGGCGGGACAAGACTTCCCGAGAGGAGGCTCATCTCCAGCTGGTGATCGGAGGAGGAGCTGTGAACGCGGCTGGGCTGTTCATTATTGGTGGGACATGGCGATTCATTTCCGCCAGTTCGTTCATGTCGGTCAGTTCAGCAAAGAAATTCATTCGTTCAGTTCATTCACTCGTTCATTTTGATGACGTCACACCAAAGCGGCACAACAATGGCTGTCGTCCGAAGTTTAGTTCATCTTGAGTGAACGAGAGGCGGCAGAGGTGCCATCCACAATAGATTTTCATACATTACAATGTGCTTGAGAAAAAGATGGAAGAAAAACATTATTCTAGCATTATCTGAAAAAGACTACATAAACAAAGCTCTGAAAGTTAATTAAATGTAGATGAGAATAAAGCTGTTTTTATATTTATTATATTTATTTTAGTAGAGCCATGGTCTGCCGGCTATGCAGTTGTTCTCTCAAACCCATTAAGCAAAAAAAAAAAAATTGCTTATTTAACAGCAACACTCATTTCAGAGAATAAACAACTTTACAAGTCATCGTATTCAGCAAACAGTAGCCTGCGATGTCTCTCTGCTGCATTCATGATCATTCATTGTTTGGCCTGGTCATGGACAATATGCGCCCAGCCCAGTATGGCAGCAGGTAGGCTGGCTGCTGGCTGTTCGTTCGTTCGCGAACTGCTGAGCTCGTTTGCTGTGAACTGAAATGTATTGCTGAGTGAGAGCTCTAAATTGTAAACTAAAGACCTGGCATGTGTCAACGCTCTGATAATAGGGCTCAGATAGCCCTTAAAGAAGTAAAGTGACGCTGCTCTGCACAGATCAAAATGCAAGTTGGACGCCCTTCTGCTACTGAACAGATCCTGCTGATTCGCCAACGACCGAGATTCAGCGACCGCCCTGCTGCCAGCGAGCAGAGACTGCTGATTCGCGAACGACCGAGAACGAGAGGCAGCGCGAACTAGTTCTAGTCGTTCACTTCGAAGACTCGTTCAAAAAGAACGGTTCGTTCGTGAACGACACACCACTACTGTTCATGATTGACAGAAAGCAGTCAGAGGTGGTACATCATGTTGTAAATAAAATGTGAACATAAGTTTGCTACCCGTTTTCATTTCCGTTCGAAAATACAACCAATGATCAAAACAATAGTGTCTTGGGTTCACGTTAGCCTATAGTCTGGTAAGTTAGCAAAATAGCTCAAGTCTCGTCAGTATCCAATAACTTCATAAACAACAGGTCACGACTGTCCAGCCTTTTCTGATCTGAAACGCACCAAATCAAATCGAGAGAGAATAAAAGAGTTTGTGCCGCCTGGAAAACGAAAATCCTATCTAGCTAAGTGGCTTCCACTGTTGTTGCTTGAAATGCTAATTAAAATTGCACTGTTAATGCTCATAAGCATTCCGGCACATAAGAGTGGCAAAATTAACTCACCTTCTTCCCTCTTTCTTTTTCTCTCACTTGTTGACTTTCCAAAGCTGAGTTTGTTTTGTTTTAGTGTAGTAGACTTCTTCATCTTATGTCAATTTTCAGATTCCACGACTAATTGACAAACTGACTGGCTGCAGAGTCGGACCTTGATGAGAACACTTCTCAACTCTTGTATATCCCGTGGTGCTTAGCTGACTATCGCGAGGCTGCCTAATATGAAATGTTTCCAATGTCGGATATTTCAGCTTCGTTTAAAAATGAGTATGTGGACTTTATTTTTAGACAAACAAATGAGAACAGGGGGATGCAAGCTGAATTTAGAATTTTCCACCGATCAAAGTCAGAACGATTTTCATCATATATTAATTTCACATTTCTGAGTGGAAAAAAAAAATACCGTGGGAAAAAAATGCCGAGGACATGACCTCGGTGTCCTCAATGGTAGTTACGGCCCTGCGCCTGGAGGACGCTCTGGACTCTTGCAGTGGTGTTTTTGTGGCTGGGGACTGCAGTTGACTTGCTGACTTTGGGACTGCAGTTGTCGTGAACGGTTTTGCACTCGGGTTTCCGTTGGTGGGGGGTTTATAGCATCAACAAAGCTGACTTTGTTAGGACCGTTAATGTTATAGTCATGTTGTCTGTTGTTGCCTGGATGGGGATGGGTTCCCTTTTGAGTCTGGTTCCTCTCGAGGTTTCTTCCTTGTGTTGTCTGAGGGAGTTTTTTCTTGCTACTGTCGCCACAGGCGTGCTCGTTGGGGATAGATTGGGGATAAAATTAGCTCATATTTTAAGTCGTTCAAATTCTGTAAAGCTGCTTTGCGACAATGTTTATTGTTAAAAGTGCTATACAAATAAACTTGACTTGACTTGACTTAGTTTCTAAGAGCAATGTTCATTTCTGGAGCATATATCCAAAACTATTCATGATATGGATGTGAAACTTGGTATACATGTTAACAAGGTGATGTAGATGTGTCTTCATACTAAGAAATTAATTTTCATGTTTCCATGGAAACAATTTCAGACTTAGTCTCTCAGATTAGTCTTAGTGGTAGATTTTGTTTCCGGAGCAGAATTTAACTATGAGTGGTGTGGTCTTGAAAGTTGGTATATGTCTTGATTAAGTAATGTATATGTGCCTTTTGACACTAAAATGTGAGAGATTTTAATTTTTAGCTCACCTGGACCAAAGGTCCACTGGGCTTATGCCATGGGCTGCTGAGGTCAGTGTAAAGAGGTAGGGATGGTTTCCTGCAGCAGAACTTGAAAAATGTGACGAATAACATCTTGAAACTTGGTATATAGGGCAGGGGATATAGATGACTGTCTTCTTGTTGTGAGTGTGTTTGTGTTTTAATTACAATATACAGTATTCAATACATTTTATCACAGATACATTCAGGAAGATTACTGCACATTATTATTATTTATTATTATTATTATTATTATTATTATTATTTTGACCAAATAGAAACAGACAATACATGCATAACAGAGAAGAAAACAAAGTGTACATTACAACATGACAGAACAATTCTGGTTTACACAGATGGACACAGCATGTGGGTCAGAGTCCACAAAAGTAAAGTCATTGCCTGTTGCCTGGAGGCATGTGAACCCTCATATGCTGTTCCAGATCAGCAGTAATAAAAAAAAAAATCCTTCTGTTGCACAGAATGAAAAATGAAATGAAACTAATCATGCAAATAATGGATGGAACAGAGTGTTGCATGTAGATATTACAAATTAACCTTTTAGGAATAGATTGATACCAATCTGTAGCTATAGTTACAAATTGTGTAAAATCAAGCATCTAAAATTAAAGAAATCCTAAATTAATTACAATTTACTGCATAATTTGGCTGCTGTGTGCTTGCCAAAGGCAAGCACACTATTGTTCTTCTTAAGTTTACGTATTCTGCCTTATTCCAACATGTTTTTTGGAGCCACTCCTCCTCCTAGGGCATTTGAGATAGAGACACCGTTCCAACTCTGAGACGTCTGGCCCAGAGTGGTATAGTGTGCTTGTATACAGCTTTTGGATCAACACGCCCGTTCTCTTGTTCTTGTCATTTTTCTTTTGTTTTTTCCCATAAAGAATGAATAGGGCTCATGAATCGAATCGTCCTACTCGGACACGCTCCATTGCAGATGCACCAAACCTCATGTGATACTTCAGGCCAACTCCCCTGACACATACATGAAATCGGTTCTGACCCGCACTCATATTTTTCCTTTCTTTTTGCTCATCCCTTTTTCCTCCATAGGCTTGCATTGATTTTTGGTCCCATTGAAAATGAATGGTGTTTCAGGAGAAAAACTTTCACTCTCCATCAATTTTTTTAACCAAGTGACCAAACTTCAAGAAACTTCACTTGATGCCTCAGGCCAAGTCCCCACACAGATCCATCCCCTCATCTGAGACCTGCACTCATCTTTTCCTTGGTTTTCACGCATCTCTTTTTACCTCCATAGGCTTCCATTGATTTTTGGCCCCATTCAAATGAATGGAGTTTTGCTCAGTAACACTTCACCACACATCCACCAAACTTCATATGACACACATGATATCGGTTCTAACCCACACTCATCCTTGTCTTGCCTTTCATCCGTCCATTTTACCGCTAATCAATGGAAGCTTGACTGAGTCATTCCTCCCTTCCCCCATAGGTGATGATGCATTTGGCAAGGATCTGCTCATTTGAGACTTTGACAGCAAATCAACTTCAACTCAATGGTCACTTTATTAGGAATACTTACCTGCACACACGATAGCAATTAGCATATAAGCATTCACATGTTACCATGCTAGCTGTTAGCATGTTACCCATTACGATATCATGCCTGCTGTTAGCTCGCGAGTTGTTAGCATGTTCACTATTAGCATGTTATCATGAGAGCTGTTAACATGTTAGGATTAGCATGGTAGCATGCAGAGTTTGCATGTTTGCTGTTAGTGAGTTCACCTGAGCATGTTAGCATGTTAGCTGTTAGGATGTCACCCTCAGTGTGTTAGCATGCTAAACATTAACATACTAGCCATTAGCATGTTAGCCTGTTAGCTGTTAGCATGATAGCTGTCAGCATATTAGCCTTAAAATGTTAGAATTTTAACAAATAGCATGTTAATCATTAGCATGTTAGAATGCTAGCTGTTAGCATGTTATCTATTAGCATGTTAGCATTAACATGTTAACATGCTAGCTTTTAGCATGTTAGTATGCTGTTAGCATGTTAGTATGCTAACTGTTAGCATGCTAGTTGTTAGCATGTTGGCATTAGCATGTTGGCATTAGCATGTTGGCATGCTAGCTTTTAGCATGCTAGCATGATAGCTGTTCTGCTACAGCTCAGCAAGCACACTTTGCATTTTCTCTGTGGAAATGCAGTCTAGTTATAACAAATTATTTGATTTTTTTGGAAAATTTACATAAATTAATATTTCCAAAATATTAAATGACAAATTTCAAGAAAACCTAAATAACATCAGGCAACATTATTTATAACTATATCAAACACAAATAAGATCAATATAGCAATTCAATAGTATAAAAAAGCCAGTGTGTTAAGAAAATGAGATTAGTGTGACCACTGAGGAATAATCTGTTATTTAACTAAATCAGGATCGATTCATGTGTAATGTGAATTATGAGACCAGTAAGTACTGTCCGTATAAATACGCAGGTGATTATAGGAAATCGCATCTGCTGATTGGTCGAGAAATTCGAACTGTTTCACAATAATCACCTCAAGCAACTCAACAAAATGGTGGCCGATTGCTTCTTCACCGTAAGTGAGGAAGAACTAGAAATTATGAAAAAAATGCTGTTCCTAAAAGCACTAAAGATGCTACAAAGTTTGGTCTAAAACTATTCAAAGGTAAGGTGGAATTGTGATTTATTTTATCCATTTCAAAACAAAGTTTGTGAGTTGGCATAGATAAGTGACAAGTCTGTACATGCCTTTATTACATTTGCATGCCACTTTTGAAATTTGAAATAAATTATTTTTTGAATACGATTTTTTTAAATAATAAAAATAATTTATACTAAAACAATTATCTGCCTCAGGTTCAGTGAATAGGGTGGCATGGTGGTGTAGTGGTTAGCGCTGTTGCCTCACAGCAAGAAGGTCCTGAGTTCGAGCCCCGGGGTCGGCGAGGGCCTTTCTGTGCGGAGTTTGCATGTTCTCCCCGTGTCCGCGTGGGTTTGCTCCGGTTTCCCCCAAAGACATGCAGGTTAGGTTAACTGGTGACTCTAAATGGTTGTCTATGTGTCAGCCCTGTGATGACCTGGCGACTTGTCCAGGGTGTACCCTGCCTTTCGCCCGTAGTCAGCTGGGATAGGCTCCAGCTTGCCTGCGACCCTGTAGAAGGATAAAGTGGCTAGAGATAATGAGAATGAGAGGTTCAGTGAATAATAACCTCAACTTCATCTTGGGTTATTATTCACCTATATTCACTTCATCCATCCATCCATTGTCTGTAGCCACTTATCCTGTACAGGGTCACAGGCAAGCTGGAGCCTATTCCAGCTGTCTATGGGCAAAAGGCAGGGTACACCTTGGACAAGTCGCCAGGTCATTGGAGGATATTCACTTCATCTTCAGCAAATAATTGTTAAGACATTACTGTGAGAATGAAATGAAAATAGCAAAGAACATGAGAAAATAATCCTGTTTCAACAACTGTCATAAATAGAAAGGGAAAAGAAATATGAAAGAGAAAGACACACTGTATAAGAGAAATGAAAATCTCCATAAAAATAATTATAGTAGTAAAAGAGCCATTCAAAAAATTACCAGACACTGAACTGGAAAAAGAAAAAAAATGAAGGGGAGTGCTATAAAGATATAAGGAATGTGGGTAAAGTTCATAAAATAAGAGGAGACAATGAAAGGAAAAAAGTCAGGAAATACTTTTCTTGGGGCAAATTTGATCAGATACGATGGTTTACCATGTAAGCCAAGTACATGTAATGGGTGTGGTAAAATTGCTGCTTGGATGCTTCACTCATCTGTACAGCACATATTATATTCCTCATCAAAAAATTCCTGTGCAGGGATTGGCCAAGGATGGCTCATGTGACCAAAATAAAAATGGATGAGTCAGTCATGGTATATCCAGTCAAAATGAGTCGGTCATGGTATATCCTGGATATACCATGGACTGATGTCACAATTTCAAGTTATACGGCTGACTCAAGTCACAGCTGTGGCTACGTGAGCATTTCCATGTGTGTAGATCTACGCATCATGATCATGCCTAGCGAGGCAGGCAATAGCATGGTACATTTGCACATGCGCAGGTCGAAGGTTGCTCTGGCATAAACAACAAACATGGCTGCCTCCAGTGAATTTATGCAGAGATTGAATTTCACAGACAAAAGTTAACACTTTTAGTTTGGAATATTTTGATGAGGGATACACAACCCCAATTCTAAAAAAAAAAGTTGGGACACTATGTAAGCTGTAAATAAAAACAATACAATAATTTGCAAAATCATGGAAAACCTATATTTCATTGAAAATAGTACAAAGACAACATATCAAATATTAAAAATGAGAAATTGTATTGTTTATTGAAAAAATATATGCTCACTTTGAATTTGATGTCAGCAACATGTTTCAAAAAAGTTGGGACAGGTGTATGCAACTATGTTGCATCACCTCTACTTTTAACAACACTGTAAATGTTTGGGAACTAAGGAGACCAATTGCTGTAGTTTTGAAAGAGAAATGTTTTCCCCATTCTTGTGTGATATACAATTTCAGTTACTCAACAGTTCGGGGTCTCCTTTGTCGTATTTTGCACTTCATAATGCACCAAATGTTTTAAATGGGAGACAGGTCTGGACTGCAGCTGGACAGAATCTTGGTGACTGTCCCGATGGGCCAAGAACCACGAGGGAGATGGGGGTCAATAACCATGACAACAGCAGAAGGTGAAATTGAAGGACCATCCATTCTCCATTTATGATGAGACTGAAGGCTAGGAAGATGGTCTTTAATGAAGCTGACCCAGAACCTGTCAGCAAGGATCTGACTGTATGTCCACTTCCTAGGGCTCAAGAGCTCTGAATCAGCATACATCACTTGAGGAAGAGATGCAGCATGCCGCCTCATCAGAAGGATATTTGGGGTTATGGGGTCAGCATCTGAGATGTTGGATGACACATAGCCGAGGGGTTTAGAGTTCAGCATCTCCTCAACTTCAATGAGCACAGTATGGAGCACTTCTTCTGTCACTGAGTCCCTAAGATGACCTGCAGAGCAGACTTAATGGACCTCACTTTACACTCCCACGTACCACCAAAGTGAGGAGAATGTGGTGGATTGAAGGAGAATTTGATTTACTGCTGTGCCAGCTTCTCTTGAAGTGTGGAACTGAGTTGGGTGAAGGCTTCTCTGAGCTCCCTTTCACCCCCTCAGAAATTCATACCCTGATCGGATAAGAGCTCATAAAGATATCCTCTCTGGGCTACAAACTGCCAAAAGATGAGGAGGAAGCTGTCAGTGTCTAGGTCAGACAGGAGATCAAGGTGAATGCAGCAGGTGGTCTGACACTTAAAGAGAATGCACCATCTCTTCTTACGGTATGCCTTCGGCCTACTCGGGTGGTAAAGGGACCAAAACAGTCCATGCCAGTTGACCAGAAGGGGGGGCTTATAGAGACAGAGTTTAGAGGCATGTAGGTCAACCATTCGGGGACTGAGGGATTGCTCTTCCACCTCCAACAGTCAGTACACATCCGCTGAACCTTCTTGACAGCCTGTCACCCATGCAAGACCCAGTACTTCCACTGGAGCTGGGCAAACACTCTTTGTGGGCCAGGGTGACACAAGGAAGAATCAATGTCAGAAATGATGAGCTAGGTAGTATGATTCTTAGGATCCAGGACAATTGGATGGATCATATCTGGCTCAAGATCCTTATTCTGATGGAGGATGCCACCCACTCTGATCGGTCCTGTAACTGGATCATATTCTGGTGCTAGCTCAGCCAGTCTACTTTGAGGGGGAACATCTCAGCCATTCTCAAGGAGCTTAAATTCTTTAAAGAAATCTTCTCTTTGAGCTTGACCAGAGTAAAAGGAGTTCTTCTTGGACTCGTCATGGCATAGCACAGTCTAACTGCAGATTCTCAGCAGTGGCATCAAGTAGCTCTGTCCAGGTGCTTAACTAAGAGTAGTCATGCTTGGAAAGGCTAGCAAAATTCTGAACATATCCGAAGAATGAAGATTTTCTCATTTCAGACATGGCCTCATTGGATGATAATACTGGAAATTTAGGCCACTGCTGGGAAGGCATGTACAGAAAAGATGGCCCAGAAAACCAGCGACTGGTACTAGTGAGCTCAACCAGGTTTTTTGCCCCTTGTGATGTCATCTGCCGGATTGTTGGCTGTGTCCACATACCTCCACTGTTAGGGCTGGGTGTGCTCAGGGAGCTCTGTGATGCGGTTTGCCATGAAGACCTTGTATCTGCAAGTGTTTGAGTGAATCCAGGTCAAAACAGTGGTGGAATTGGACCAAAGCATGACTTCATACATAGGCAAGGTCATTTCTATCTGCAGGAGGTGAGCCAACTAGGAACTGGTCAAAGCTGCACACAGCTCAAGACGTGGGATAGAGATGGTATTTTTAAGGGCTACCCTAGATCAAGCCATAATGAAGGAAACAGACACATTGCCATGTCCATGACAAACACCCATATATATTTGTTGCCATTTAAATTAACCCATTTAACAAATAATGCATTGTGTAGTTCCAAACCATGTCAACGATTTGTGGATCATGCCGTCATTTTGACAGCAAAAGCAACACTTTGCGGTGCCAGGGAAGGAACACACAAGCTCCTCCAGCATCTTGACCATATGAAAGGTTGAGAGTGGAAAGCATTTAAAACCACTCTGAACCGACTGAGGCAGGGGGTGCTTGGATTTGAACCAGGGACCGGCATGAGCCAGACAGGGGGCAAACGGACTTAACCCTTGACCTCTCGATTTGCATCAAAGTGGACAGGGGAATACTGCTGAAACGTAGCCTGCTCTGATCAAAATCGATTTATTCCGAGACACATGGACGGTGCGGTCTGAATTTGACACGGACGGCATGAATCCTTGGACCGAGCCTACCTGCTTTGCGTCAACAGTACAAGCTGGTGTGGTGTAAATGTTTTCTCGGCACATTTTGGGCCCATTAACACCAATCAAGCATCACTGGAATGCCCCAGCCTATTAGCGGATTGTTGCCCACCACGTGTTTCCCTTCGTGGCCACGACCATCCCGTCACCTAATGGCGAAATCCAGCAAGATGTCACAATAGAATCCAATAGTAAATCTTTGACACGTGGAAAAACGAGGTATTCTGAGCTTGAAAGTGACGCTGAAAATTCTGAAGGATTTGGGGGACGAAATGATCATTGATTTATTGGCTTATTTATTTATTTATTTATTTGCTTGTTGGGGCGGCATGGTGGTGTAGTGGTTAGTGCTGTCGCCTCACAGCAAGAATGTCCTGGGTTCGAGCCCTGGGGCCGGCGAGGGCCTTTCTGTGTGGAGTTCGCATGTTCTCCCTGTGTCCGTGTGGGTTTCCTCCAGGTGCTCTGGTTTCCCCCACAGTCCAAAGACATGCAGGTTAGGTTAACTGGTGACTCTAAATTGACCGTGAGTGTGAATGGGTGTCTATGTGTTGGCCCTGTGATGACCTGGCGACTTGTCCAGGGTGTACCCCGCCTTTCACCCGTAGTCAGCTGGGATAGGCTGCTGCTTGCCTGCGACCAGGTAGAAGGATAAAGCGGCTAGAGATGATGAGATGAGATTTGCTTGTTGGTTTGTTTGTTTCTCTTCTATTCAATCCTGCCACTTTTGCCCAGTTTTCTTATTTGCATTCATTACAATTCATGTTCTTAGCACGATTAATGCACATTCACCTGTACAAAGCATATATCCGATAAAAAATAGATACTTTTTTATTGTTACATGTTGTATGTGTACGTCGAAAAGTCGGCTTGTTCTTTGGATTTTTTAAATTCTATTACATGTTGCACAGTATGTGTTTTTCTTTTTGCATGTCTGATAAAGTGCTGCTGTAACAAAACAATCTCCCAGCTTGGGATCAATAAAGTGAATCTATCTTTCTGTCTGAGACAGGGCGGAAAACAAACTTCCTGCCACTCAGCGGTTCACTTCTGATTGAGCGACACAATCTGCCAGGCACTTTAAATCGACATAGGCATTAGGCTCAAGAGATAAATTGGTGTCAGATTACTTGCACTGAACAGATAGCGCAGGTGTACCCATTGTTCTTGACTTTTAAAGCAAAAATGAACTTCACGTTTTCGTGACCTTTGAATGTATTTTCACCAAGCCAGGTCTCCTCGTCCAATAGTCGCTCCTTCCTCAAAAGCTCTGTTGCCTCGTGTGAGGATCGAACTCACGACCTTCAGATTATGAGACTGACACGCTCCCTACTGCGCTAACGAGGCCGAGAGTCAGGTGCCTTTCCGTGATTCTCCCTGGCGGCTAGAAAATGCGCACTTGGTCAAGAGGTTGTGCTGTCCGACCCATGTTTCTTGACTTTCAATTGAAATAGAATTGAGTGCCCCTGCACATCAAGCGTGTCACAAGGCAATGTCACCATCATTATTGCAATTACGTAAACAGCCAAGAACACGAGCCCGAGGTTGAAACGGGCTTAGCGTCACAAAAACTGGACAGGGGAAGACTGCCGAAACGTAGCCCACTCTGATCAAAATCGATTTATTCCAAGACACGTGGACCGTGGGGTCTGAATTTGGCACGGACGGCATGAATCCTTGGAACGACCCTACCTGCTTTGCGTCAACAGTACAAGCTGGTGCAACGGTGTGGTGTAAATGTTATCTCGGCACAGTTTGGGCCCATTCACACCAATCAAGCATCCATCGCTGGAATGCCCCAGCCTATTAGCGTACTGTTGCCGACCACGTGCACCCCTTCGTGGCCACGACCAGCCCGTCTCCTAATTGCGAAATCCGGCACGAACTAGCGCGCCATGTCACAAGGCGAAAGTCATCTCCAGCTGGTTTCATGAACAGGACAATGACTTCAGTGTTCTTCCCAGTCACCAGATCTGAAAGGAAATCTTCGACGCGTGGAAAAACAGGGCATTCACAGCAGGAAAGCGACACTGAAAACGCGCGACCAAACCATGCCAACGATTTGTGGATCGTGCCGTCATTTTGGCAGCAAAAGCCACACTTTGCGGTGCCAGGGAAGGAACGCACAAGCTCCTCCAGCATCTTGACCATATGAACGGTTGAGAGTGGAAAGCACTTAAAACCACTCTGAACCGACTGAGGCAGGGGGTGCTCGGATTTGAACCGCAGTCAAATGCTCTACCACTGAGCTACACCCCCAAGACAGCTAAGCCTTTTCCGATGTCTGGCGTATTGTCGCAGGGCGCGATCGTTGCCAAGCTCTTCAAACCAACGATCGGCGCGCCGCAGTTCACGGGAACTTAACGCAGGCATGAGCCAGACAGGGGGCAAACGGACTTAACCCTTGACCTCTCGATTTGCATCAAAGTGGACAGGGGAATACTGCTGAAACGTAGCCTGCTCTGATCAAAATCGATTTATTCCGAGACACATGGACGGTGCGGTCTGAATTTGACACGGACGGCATGAATCCTTGGACCGAGCCTACCTGCTTTGCGTCAACAGTACAAGCTGGTGTGGTGTAAATGTTTTCTCGGCACATTTTGGGCCCATTAACACCAATCAAGCATCGCTGGAATGCCCCCGCCTATTAGCGGATTGTTGCCCACCACGTGCTTCCCTTCGTGGCCACGACCACCCCGTCTCCTAATGGCGAAGTCCAGCAAGATGTCACAATAGAATCCAACAGTAAATCTTTGACACGTGGAAAAACGAGGCATTCTGAGCTTGAAAGCGACGCTGAAAATTCTGAAGGATTTGGGGGACGAAATCAGCATTTATTTATTTATTTATTTATTTGCTTGTTGGTTGGTTTGTTTCTCTTCTATTCAGTCCTGCCACTTTTGCCGAGTTTTCTTATTTGCATTCATTACAATTCATGTTCTTAGCACGATTAATGCACATTCACCTGTACAAAGCATATATCCGATAAAAAATAGATACTTTTTTATTGTTACATGTTGTATGTGTACGTCGAAAAGTCGGCTTGTTCTTTGGATTTTTTAAATTCTATTACATGTTGCACAGTATGTGTTTTTCTTTTTGCATGTCTGATAAAGTGCTGCTGTAACAAAACAATCTCCCAGCTTGGGATCAATAAAGTGAATCTATCTTTCTGTCTGAGACAGGGCGGAAAACAAACTTCCTGCCACTCAGCGGTTCACTTCTGATTGAGCGACACAATCTGCCAGGCACTTTAAATCGACATAGGCATTAGGCTCAAGAGATAAATTGGTGTCAGATTACTTGCACTGAACAGATAGCGCAGGTCTACCCATTGTTCTTGACTTTTAAAGCAAAAATGAACTTCACGTTTTCGTGACCTTTGTATGTATTTTCACCAAGCCAAGTCTCCTCGTCCAATAGTCGCTCCTTCCTCAAAAGCTCTGCTGCCTCGTGTGAGGATCGAACTCACGACCTTCAGATTATGAGACTGACACGCTCCCTACTGCGCTAACGAGGCCGAGAGTCAGGTGCCGTTCCGTGATTCTCCCCGTCGACTAGAAAATGCGCACTTGGTCAAGAGGTTGTGCTGTCCGACCCATGTTTCTTGACTTTCAATTGAAATAGAATTGAGTGCCCCTGCACATCAAGCGTGTCACAAGGCAATGTCACCATCATTATTGCAATTACGTAAACAGCCAAGAACACGAGCCCGAGGTTGAAACGGGCTTAGCGTCACAAAAACTGGACAGGGGAAGACTGCCGAAACGTAGCCCGCTCTGATCAAAATCGATTTATTCCGAGACACGTGGACCGTGAGGTCTGAATTTGGCACGGACGGCATGAATCCTTGGAAAGACCCTACCTGCTTTGCGTCAACAGCACAAGCTGGTGCAACGGTGTGGTGTAAATGTTATCTCGGCACATTTTGGGCCCATTCACACCAATCAAGCATCCATCGCTGGAATGCCCCAGCCTATTAGCGTACTGTTGCCGACCACGTGCACCCCTTCGTGGCCACGACCAGCCCGTCTCCTAATTGCGAAATCCGGCACGAACTAACGCGCCATGTCACAAGGCGAAAGTCATCTCCAGCTGGTTTCATGAACAGGACAATGACTTCAGTGTTCTTCCCAGTCACCAGATCCGAAAGGAAATCTTCGACGCGTGGAAAAACAGGGCATTCACAGCAGGAAAGCAACACTGAAAACGCGTGACCAAACCATGCCAACGATTTGTGGATCGTGCCGTCATTTTGGCAGCAAAAGCCACACTTTGCGGCGCCAGGGAAGGAACGCACAAGCCCCTCCAGCATCTTGACCATAAGAACGGTTGAGAGTGGAAAGCACTTAAAACCACTCTGAACCGACTGAGGCAGGGGGTGCTCGGATTTGAACCGGGGACCTCTTGATCTGCAGTCAAATGCTCTACCACTGAGCTACACCCCCAAGACAGCTCAGCCTTTTCCGATGTCTGGCGTATTGTCGCAGGGCGCGATCGTTGCCAAGCTCTTCAAACCAACGATCGGCGCGCCGCAGTTCACGGGAACTTAACGCAGGCATGAGCCAGACAGGGGGCAAACGGACTTAACCCTTGACCTCTCGATTTGCATCAAAGTGGACAGGGGAATACTGCTGAAACGTAGCCTGCTCTGATCAAAATCGATTTATTCCGAGACACATGGACGGTGCGGTCTGAATTTGACACGGACGGCATGAATCCTTGGACCGAGCCTACCTGCTTTGCGTCAACAGTACAAGCTGGTGTGGTGTAAATGTTTTCTCGGCACATTTTGGGCCCATTAACACCAATCAAGCATCGCTGGAATGCCCCCGCCTATTAGCGGATTGGTGCCCACCACGTGCTTCCCTTCGTGGCCACGACCACCCCGTCTCCTAATGGCGAAGTCCAGCAAGATGTCACAATAGAATCCAACAGTAAATCTTTGACACGTGGAAAAACGAGGCATTCTGAGCTTGAAAGCGATGCTGAAAATTCTGAAGGATTTGGGGGACGAAATCAGCATTTATTTATTTATTTATTTATTTATTTATTAGCTTGTTGGTTGGTTTGTTTCTCTTCTATTCAGTCCTGCCACTTTTGCCCAGTTTTCTTATTTGCATTCATTACAATTCATGTTCTTAGCACGATTAATGCACATTCACCTGTACAAAGCATATATCCGATAAAAAATAGATACTTTTTTATTGTTACATGTTGTATGTGTACGTCGAAAAGTCGGCTTGTTCTTTGGATTTTTTAAATTCTATTACATGTTGCACAGTATGTGTTTTTCTTTTTGCATGTCTGATAAAGTGCTGCTGTAACAAAACAATCTCCCAGCTTGGGATCAATAAAGTGAATCTATCTTTCTGTCTGAGACAGGGCGGAAAACAAACTTCCTGCCACTCAGCGGTTCACTTCTGATTGAGCGACACAATCTGCCAGGCACTTTAAATCGACATAGGCATTAGGCTCAAGAGATAAATTGGTGTCAGATTACTTGCACTGAACAGATAGCGCAGGTGTACCCATTGTTCTTGACTTTTAAAGCAAAAATGAACTTCACGTTTTCGTGACCTTTGTATGTATTTTCACCAAGCCAAGTCTCCTCGTCCAATAGTCGCTCCTTCCTCAAAAGCTCTGCTGCCTCGTGTGAGGATCGAACTCACGACCTTCAGATTATGAGACTGACACGCTCCCTACTGCGCTAACGAGGCCGAGAGCCAGGTGCCGTTCCGTGATTCTCCCCGTCGACTAGAAAATGCGCACTTGGTCAAGAGGTTGTGCTGTCCGACCCATGTTTCTTGACTTTCAATTGAAATAGAATTGAGTGCCCCTGCACATCAAGCGTGCCACAAGGCAATGTCACCATCATTATTGCAATTACGTAAACAGCCAAGAACACGAGCCCGAGGTTGAAACGGGCTTAGCGTCACAAAAACTGGACAGGGGAAGACTGCCGAAACGTAGCCCGCTCTGATCAAAATCGATTTATTCCGAGACACGTGGACCGTGAGGTCTGAATTTGGCACGGACGGCATGAATCCTTGGAACGACCCTACCTGCTTTGCGTCAACAGCACAAGCTGGTGCAACGGTGTGGTGTAAATGTTATCTCGGCACATTTTGGGCCCATTCACACCAATCAAGCATCCATCGCTGGAATGCCCCAGCCTATTAGCGTACTGTTGCCGACCACGTGCACCCCTTCGTGGCCACGACCAGCCCGTCTCCTAATTGCGAAATCCGGCACGAACTAGCGCGCCATGTCACAAGGCGAAAGTCATCTCCAGCTGGTTTCATGAACAGGACAATGACTTCAGTGTTCTTCCCAGTCACCAGATCCGAAAGGAAATCTTCGACGCGTGGAAAAACAGGGCATTCACAGCAGGAAAGCGACACTGAAAACGCGTGACCAAAACATGCCAACGATTTGTGGATCGTGCCGTCATTTTGGCAGCAAAAGCCACACTTTGCGGCGCCAGGGAAGGAACGCACAAGCCCCTCCAGCATCTTGACCATATGAACGGTTGAGAGTGGAAAGCACTTAAAACCACTCTGAACCGACTGAGGCAGGGGGTGCTCGGATTTGAACCGGGGACCTCTTGATCTGCAGTCAAATGCTCTACCACTGAGCTACACCCCCAAGACAGCTCAGCCTTTTCCGATGTCTGGCGTATTGTCGCAGGGCGCGATCGTTGCCAAGCTCTTCAAACCAACGATCGGCGCGCCGCAGTTCACGGGAACTTAACGCAGGCATGAGCCAGACAGGGGGCAAACGGACTTAACCCTTGACCTCTCGATTTGCATCAAAGTGGACAGGGGAATACTGCTGAAACGTAGCCTGCTCTGATCAAAATCGATTTATTCCGAGACACATGGACGGTGCGGTCTGAATTTGACACGGACGGCATGAATCCTTGGACCGAGCCTACCTGCTTTGCGTCAACAGTACAAGCTGGTGTGGTGTAAATGTTTTCTCGGCACATTTTGGGCCCATTAACACCAATCAAGCATCGCTGGAATGCCCCCGCCTATTAGCGGATTGTTGCCCACCACGTGCTTCCCTTCGTGGCCACGACCACCCCGTCTCCTAATGGCGAAGTCCAGCAAGATGTCACAATAGAATCCAACAGTAAATCTTTGACACGTGGAAAAACGAGGCATTCTGAGCTTGAAAGCGACGCTGAAAATTCTGAAGGATTTGGGGGACGAAATCAGCATTTATTTATTTATTTATTTATTTGCTTGTTGGTTGGTTTGTTTCTCTTCTATTCAGTCCTGCCACTTTTGCCGAGTTTTCTTATTTGCATTCATTACAATTCATGTTCTTAGCACGATTAATGCACATTCACCTGTACAAAGCATATATCCGATAAAAAATAGATACTTTTTTATTGTTACATGTTGTATGTGTACGTCGAAAAGTCGGCTTGTTCTTTGGATTTTTTAAATTCTATTACATGTTGCACAGTATGTGTTTTTCTTTTTGCATGTCTGATAAAGTGCTGCTGTAACAAAACAATCTCCCAGCTTGGGATCAATAAAGTGAATCTATCTTTCTGTCTGAGACAGGGCGGAAAACAAACTTCCTGCCACTCAGCGGTTCACTTCTGATTGAGCGACACAATCTGCCAGGCACTTTAAATCGACATAGGCATTAGGCTCAAGAGATAAATTGGTGTCAGATTACTTGCACTGAACAGATAGCGCAGGTCTACCCATTGTTCTTGACTTTTAAAGCAAAAATGAACTTCACGTTTTCGTGACCTTTGTATGTATTTTCACCAAGCCAAGTCTCCTCGTCCAATAGTCGCTCCTTCCTCAAAAGCTCTGCTGCCTCGTGTGAGGATCGAACTCACGACCTTCAGATTATGAGACTGACACGCTCCCTACTGCGCTAACGAGGCCGAGAGTCAGGTGCCGTTCCGTGATTCTCCCCGTCGACTAGAAAATGCGCACTTGGTCAAGAGGTTGTGCTGTCCGACCCATGTTTCTTGACTTTCAATTGAAATAGAATTGAGTGCCCCTGCACATCAAGCGTGTCACAAGGCAATGTCACCATCATTATTGCAATTACGTAAACAGCCAAGAACACGAGCCCGAGGTTGAAACGGGCTTAGCGTCACAAAAACTGGACAGGGGAAGACTGCCGAAACGTAGCCCGCTCTGATCAAAATCGATTTATTCCGAGACACGTGGACCGTGAGGTCTGAATTTGGCACGGACGGCATGAATCCTTGGAAAGACCCTACCTGCTTTGCGTCAACAGCACAAGCTGGTGCAACGGTGTGGTGTAAATGTTATCTCGGCACATTTTGGGCCCATTCACACCAATCAAGCATCCATCGCTGGAATGCCCCAGCCTATTAGCGTACTGTTGCCGACCACGTGCACCCCTTCGTGGCCACGACCAGCCCGTCTCCTAATTGCGAAATCCGGCACGAACTAACGCGCCATGTCACAAGGCGAAAGTCATCTCCAGCTGGTTTCATGAACAGGACAATGACTTCAGTGTTCTTCCCAGTCACCAGATCCGAAAGGAAATCTTCGACGCGTGGAAAAACAGGGCATTCACAGCAGGAAAGCGACACTGAAAACGCGTGACCAAACCATGCCAACGATTTGTGGATCGTGCCGTCATTTTGGCAGCAAAAGCCACACTTTGCGGCGCCAGGGAAGGAACGCACAAGCCCCTCCAGCATCTTGACCATAAGAACGGTTGAGAGTGGAAAGCACTTAAAACCACTCTGAACCGACTGAGGCAGGGGGTGCTCGGATTTGAACCGGGGACCTCTTGATCTGCAGTCAAATGCTCTACCACTGAGCTACACCCCCAAGACAGCTCAGCCTTTTCCGATGTCTGGCGTATTGTCGCAGGGCGCGATCGTTGCCAAGCTCTTCAAACCAACGATCGGCGCGCCGCAGTTCACGGGAACTTAACGCAGGCATGAGCCAGACAGGGGGCAAACGGACTTAACCCTTGACCTCTCGATTTGCATCAAAGTGGACAGGGGAATACTGCTGAAACGTAGCCTGCTCTGATCAAAATCGATTTATTCCGAGACACATGGACGGTGCGGTCTGAATTTGACACGGACGGCATGAATCCTTGGACCGAGCCTACCTGCTTTGCGTCAACAGTACAAGCTGGTGTGGTGTAAATGTTTTCTCGGCACATTTTGGGCCCATTAACACCAATCAAGCATCGCTGGAATGCCCCCGCCTATTAGCGGATTGGTGCCCACCACGTGCTTCCCTTCGTGGCCACGACCACCCCGTCTCCTAATGGCGAAGTCCAGCAAGATGTCACAATAGAATCCAACAGTAAATCTTTGACACGTGGAAAAACGAGGCATTCTGAGCTTGAAAGCGATGCTGAAAATTCTGAAGGATTTGGGGGACGAAATCAGCATTTATTTATTTATTTATTTATTTATTTATTAGCTTGTTGGTTGGTTTGTTTCTCTTCTATTCAGTCCTGCCACTTTTGCCCAGTTTTCTTATTTGCATTCATTACAATTCATGTTCTTAGCACGATTAATGCACATTCACCTGTACAAAGCATATATCCGATAAAAAATAGATACTTTTTTATTGTTACATGTTGTATGTGTACGTCGAAAAGTCGGCTTGTTCTTTGGATTTTTTAAATTCTATTACATGTTGCACAGTATGTGTTTTTCTTTTTGCATGTCTGATAAAGTGCTGCTGTAACAAAACAATCTCCCAGCTTGGGATCAATAAAGTGAATCTATCTTTCTGTCTGAGACAGGGCGGAAAACAAACTTCCTGCCACTCAGCGGTTCACTTCTGATTGAGCGACACAATCTGCCAGGCACTTTAAATCGACATAGGCATTAGGCTCAAGAGATAAATTGGTGTCAGATTACTTGCACTGAACAGATAGCGCAGGTGTACCCATTGTTCTTGACTTTTAAAGCAAAAATGAACTTCACGTTTTCGTGACCTTTGTATGTATTTTCACCAAGCCAAGTCTCCTCGTCCAATAGTCGCTCCTTCCTCAAAAGCTCTGCTGCCTCGTGTGAGGATCGAACTCACGACCTTCAGATTATGAGACTGACACGCTCCCTACTGCGCTAACGAGGCCGAGAGCCAGGTGCCGTTCCGTGATTCTCCCCGTCGACTAGAAAATGCGCACTTGGTCAAGAGGTTGTGCTGTCCGACCCATGTTTCTTGACTTTCAATTGAAATAGAATTGAGTGCCCCTGCACATCAAGCGTGCCACAAGGCAATGTCACCATCATTATTGCAATTACGTAAACAGCCAAGAACACGAGCCCGAGGTTGAAACGGGCTTAGCGTCACAAAAACTGGACAGGGGAAGACTGCCGAAACGTAGCCCGCTCTGATCAAAATCGATTTATTCCGAGACACGTGGACCGTGAGGTCTGAATTTGGCACGGACGGCATGAATCCTTGGAACGACCCTACCTGCTTTGCGTCAACAGCACAAGCTGGTGCAACGGTGTGGTGTAAATGTTATCTCGGCACATTTTGGGCCCATTCACACCAATCAAGCATCCATCGCTGGAATGCCCCAGCCTATTAGCGTACTGTTGCCGACCACGTGCACCCC
This sequence comes from Neoarius graeffei, assembly GCF_027579695.1. NCBI lineage: Eukaryota > Metazoa > Chordata > Actinopteri > Siluriformes > Ariidae > Neoarius > Neoarius graeffei. The sequence goes on from NC_083572.1 coordinate 38,166,613, forward strand.
TTCGTGGCCACGACCAGCCCGTCTCCTAATTGCGAAATCCGGCACGAACTAGCGCGCCATGTCACAAGGCGAAAGTCATCTCCAGCTGGTTTCATGAACAGGACAATGACTTCAGTGTTCTTCCCAGTCACCAGATCCGAAAGGAAATCTTCGACGCGTGGAAAAACAGGGCATTCACAGCAGGAAAGCGACACTGAAAACGCGTGACCAAAACATGCCAACGATTTGTGGATCGTGCCGTCATTTTGGCAGCAAAAGCCACACTTTGCGGCGCCAGGGAAGGAACGCACAAGCCCCTCCAGCATCTTGACCATATGAACGGTTGAGAGTGGAAAGCACTTAAAACCACTCTGAACCGACTGAGGCAGGGGGTGCTCGGATTTGAACCGGGGACCTCTTGATCTGCAGTCAAATGCTCTACCACTGAGCTACACCCCCAAGACAGCTCAGCCTTTTCCGATGTCTGGCGTATTGTCGCAGGGCGCGATCGTTGCCAAGCTCTTCAAACCAACGATCGGCGCGCCGCAGTTCACGGGAACTTAACGCAGGCATGAGCCAGACAGGGGGCAAACGGACTTAACCCTTGACCTCTCGATTTGCATCAAAGTGGACAGGGGAATACTGCTGAAACGTAGCCTGCTCTGATCAAAATCGATTTATTCCGAGACACATGGACGGTGCGGTCTGAATTTGACACGGACGGCATGAATCCTTGGACCGAGCCTACCTGCTTTGCGTCAACAGTACAAGCTGGTGTGGTGTAAATGTTTTCTTGGCACATTTTGGGCCCATTAACACCAATCAAGCATCGCTGGAATGCCCCCGCCTATTAGCGGATTGTTGCCCACCACGTGCTTCCCTTCGTGGCCACGACCACCCCGTCTCCTAATGGCGAAGTCCAGCAAGATGTCACAATAGAATCCAACAGTAAATCTTTGACACGTGGAAAAACGAGGCATTCTGAGCTTGAAAGCGACGCTGAAAATTCTGAAGGATTTGGGGGACGAAATCAGCATTTATTTATTTATTTATTTATTTATTAGCTTGTTGGTTGGTTTGTTTCTCTTCTATTCAGTCCTGCCACTTTTGCCCAGTTTTCTTATTTGCATTCATTACAATTCATGTTCTTAGCACGATTAATGCACATTCACCTGTACAAAGCATATATCCGATAAAAAATAGATACTTTTTTATTGTTACATGTTGTATGTGTACGTCGAAAAGTCGGCTTGTTCTTTGTATTTTTTAAATTCTATTACATGTTGCACAGTATGTGTTTTTCTTTTTGCATGTCTGGTAAAGTGCTGCTGTAACAAAACAATCTCCCAGCTTGGGATCAATAAAGTGAATCTATCTTTCTGTCTGAGACAGGGCGGAAAACACACTTCCTGCCACTCAGCGGTTCACTTCTGATTGAGCGACACAATCTGCCAGGCACTTTAAATCGACATAGGCATTAGGCTCAAGAGATAAATTGGTGTCAGATTACTTGCACTGAACAGATAGCGCAGGTCTACCCATTGTTCTTGACTTTTAAAGCAAAAACGAACTTCACGTTTTCGTGACCTTTGTATGTATTTTCACCAAGCCAAGTCTCCTCGTCCAATAGTCGCTCCTTCCTCAAAAGCTCTGCTGCCTCGTGTGAGGATCGAACTCACGACCTTCAGATTATGAGACTGACACGCTCCCTACTGCGCTAACGAGGCCGAGAGCCAGGTGCCGTTCCGTGATTCTCCCCGTCGACTAGAAAATGCGCACTTGGTCAAGAGGTTGTGCTGTCCGACCCATGTTTCTTGACTTTCAATTGAAATAGAATTGAGTGCCCCTGCACATCAAGCGTGCCACAAGGCAATGTCACCATCATTATTGCAATTACGTAAACAGCCAAGAACACGAGCCCGAGGTTGAAACGGGCTTAGCGTCACAAAAACTGGACAGGGGAAGACTGCCGAAACGTAGCCCGCTCTGATCAAAATCGATTTATTCCGAGACACGTGGACCGTGAGGTCTGAATTTGGCACGGACGGCATGAATCCTTGGAACGACCCTACCTGCTTTGCGTCAACAGCACAAGCTGGTGCAACGGTGTGGTGTAAATGTTATCTCGGCACATTTTGGGCCCATTCACACCAATCAAGCATCCATCGCTGGAATGCCCCAGCCTATTAGCGTACTGTTGCCGACCACGTGCACCCCTTCGTGGCCACGACCAGCCCGTCTCCTAATTGCGAAATCCGGCACGAACTAGCGCGCCATGTCACAAGGCGAAAGTCATCTCCAGCTGGTTTCATGAACAGGACAATGACTTCAGTGTTCTTCCCAGTCACCAGATCCGAAAGGAAATCTTCGACGCGTGGAAAAACAGGGCATTCACAGCAGGAAAGCGACACTGAAAACGCGTGACCAAACCATGCCAACGATTTGTGGATCGTGCCGTCATTTTGGCAGCAAAAGCCACACTTTGCGGCGCCAGGGAAGGAACGCACAAGCCCCTCCAGCATCTTGACCATATGAACGGTTGAGAGTGGAAAGCACTTAAAACCACTCTGAACCGACTGAGGCAGGGGGTGCTCGGATTTGAACCGGGGACCTCTTGATCTGCAGTCAAATGCTCTACCACTGAGCTACACCCCCAAGACAGCTCAGCCTTTTCCGATGTCTGGCGTATTGTCGCAGGGCGCGATCGTTGCCAAGCTCTTCAAACCAACGATCGGCGCGCCGCAGTTCACGGGAACTTAACGCAGGCATGAGCCAGACAGGGGGCAAACGGACTTAACCCTTGACCTCTCGATTTGCATCAAAGTGGACAGGGGAATACTGCTGAAACGTAGCCTGCTCTGATCAAAATCGATTTATTCCGAGACACATGGACGGTGCGGTCTGAATTTGACACGGACGGCATGAATCCTTGGACCGAGCCTACCTGCTTTGCGTCAACAGTACAAGCTGGTGTGGTGTAAATGTTTTCTTGGCACATTTTGGGCCCATTAACACCAATCAAGCATCGCTGGAATGCCCCCGCCTATTAGCGGATTGTTGCCCACCACGTGCTTCCCTTCGTGGCCACGACCACCCCGTCTCCTAATGGCGAAGTCCAGCAAGATGTCACAATAGAATCCAACAGTAAATCTTTGACACGTGGAAAAACGAGGCATTCTGAGCTTGAAAGCGACGCTGAAAATTCTGAAGGATTTGGGGGACGAAATCAGCATTTATTTATTTATTTATTTATTTATTTATTAGCTTGTTGGTTGGTTTGTTTCTCTTCTATTCAGTCCTGCCACTTTTGCCCAGTTTTCTTATTTGCATTCATTACAATTCATGTTCTTAGCACGATTAATGCACATTCACCTGTACAAAGCATATATCCGATAAAAAATAGATACTTTTTTATTGTTACATGTTGTATGTGTACGTCGAAAAGTCGGCTTGTTCTTTGGATTTTTTAAATTCTATTACATGTTGCACAGTATGTGTTTTTCTTTTTGCATGTCTGGTAAAGTGCTGCTGTAACAAAACAATCTCCCAGCTTGGGATCAATAAAGTGAATCTATCTTTCTGTCTGAGACAGGGCGGAAAACACACTTCCTGCCACTCAGCGGTTCACTTCTGATTGAGCGACACAATCTGCCAGGCACTTTAAATCGACATAGGCATTAGGCTCAAGAGATAAATTGGTGTCAGATTACTTGCACTGAACAGATAGCGCAGGTCTACCCATTGTTCTTGACTTTTAAAGCAAAAACGAACTTCACGTTTTCGTGACCTTTGTATGTATTTTCACCAAGCCAAGTCTCCTCGTCCAATAGTCGCTCCTTCCTCAAAAGCTCTGCTGCCTCGTGTGAGGATCGAACTCACGACCTTCAGATTATGAGACTGACACGCTCCCTACTGCGCTAACGAGGCCGAGAGCCAGGTGCCGTTCCGTGATTCTCCCCGTCGACTAGAAAATGCGCACTTGGTCAAGAGGTTGTGCTGTCCGACCCATGTTTCTTGACTTTCAATTGAAATAGAATTGAGTGCCCCTGCACATCAAGCGTGCCACAAGGCAATGTCACCATCATTATTGCAATTACGTAAACAGCCAAGAACACGAGCCCGAGGTTGAAACGGGCTTAGCGTCACAAAAACTGGACAGGGGAAGACTGCCGAAACGTAGCCCGCTCTGATCAAAATCGATTTATTCCGAGACACGTGGACCGTGAGGTCTGAATTTGGCACGGACGGCATGAATCCTTGGAACGACCCTACCTGCTTTGCGTCAACAGCACAAGCTGGTGCAACGGTGTGGTGTAAATGTTATCTCGGCACATTTTGGGCCCATTCACACCAATCAAGCATCCATCGCTGGAATGCCCCAGCCTATTAGCGTACTGTTGCCGACCACGTGCACCCCTTCGTGGCCACGACCAGCCCGTCTCCTAATTGCGAAATCCGGCACGAACTAGCGCGCCATGTCACAAGGCGAAAGTCATCTCCAGCTGGTTTCATGAACAGGACAATGACTTCAGTGTTCTTCCCAGTCACCAGATCCGAAAGGAAATCTTCGACGCGTGGAAAAACAGGGCATTCACAGCAGGAAAGCGACACTGAAAACGCGTGACCAAACCATGCCAACGATTTGTGGATCGTGCCGTCATTTTGGCAGCAAAAGCCACACTTTGCGGCGCCAGGGAAGGAACGCACAAGCCCCTCCAGCATCTTGACCATATGAACGGTTGAGAGTGGAAAGCACTTAAAACCACTCTGAACCGACTGAGGCAGGGGGTGCTCGGATTTGAACCGGGGACCTCTTGATCTGCAGTCAAATGCTCTACCACTGAGCTACACCCCCAAGACAGCTCAGCCTTTTCCGATGTCTGGCGTATTGTCGCAGGGCGCGATCGTTGCCAAGCTCTTCAAACCAACGATCGGCGCGCCGCAGTTCACGGGAACTTAACGCAGGCATGAGCCAGACAGGGGGCAAACGGACTTAACCCTTGACCTCTCGATTTGCATCAAAGTGGACAGGGGAATACTGCTGAAACGTAGCCTGCTCTGATCAAAATCGATTTATTCCGAGACACATGGACGGTGCGGTCTGAATTTGACACGGACGGCATGAATCCTTGGACCGAGCCTACCTGCTTTGCGTCAACAGTACAAGCTGGTGTGGTGTAAATGTTTTCTTGGCACATTTTGGGCCCATTAACACCAATCAAGCATCGCTGGAATGCCCCCGCCTATTAGCGGATTGTTGCCCACCACGTGCTTCCCTTCGTGGCCACGACCACCCCGTCTCCTAATGGCGAAGTCCAGCAAGATGTCACAATAGAATCCAACAGTAAATCTTTGACACGTGGAAAAACGAGGCATTCTGAGCTTGAAAGCGACGCTGAAAATTCTGAAGGATTTGGGGGACGAAATCAGCATTTATTTATTTATTTATTTATTTATTTATTAGCTTGTTGGTTGGTTTGTTTCTCTTCTATTCAGTCCTGCCACTTTTGCCCAGTTTTCTTATTTGCATTCATTACAATTCATGTTCTTAGCACGATTAATGCACATTCACCTGTACAAAGCATATATCCGATAAAAAATAGATACTTTTTTATTGTTACATGTTGTATGTGTACGTCGAAAAGTCGGCTTGTTCTTTGTATTTTTTAAATTCTATTACATGTTGCACAGTATGTGTTTTTCTTTTTGCATGTCTGGTAAAGTGCTGCTGTAACAAAACAATCTCCCAGCTTGGGATCAATAAAGTGAATCTATCTTTCTGTCTGAGACAGGGCGGAAAACACACTTCCTGCCACTCAGCGGTTCACTTCTGATTGAGCGACACAATCTGCCAGGCACTTTAAATCGACATAGGCATTAGGCTCAAGAGATAAATTGGTGTCAGATTACTTGCACTGAACAGATAGCGCAGGTCTACCCATTGTTCTTGACTTTTAAAGCAAAAACGAACTTCACATTTTCGTGACCTTTGTATGTATTTTCACCAAGCCAAGTCTCCTCGTCCAATAGTCGCTCCTTCCTCAAAAGCTCTGCTGCCTCGTGTGAGGATCGAACTCACGACCTTCAGATTATGAGACTGACACGCTCCCTACTGCGCTAACGAGGCCGAGAGCCAGGTGCCGTTCCGTGATTCTCCCCGTCGACTAGAAAATGCGCACTTGGTCAAGAGGTTGTGCTGTCCGACCCATGTTTCTTGACTTTCAATTGAAATAGAATTGAGTGCCCCTGCACATCAAGCGTGCCACAAGGCAATGTCACCATCATTATTGCAATTACGTAAACAGCCAAGAACACGAGCCCGAGGTTGAAACGGGCTTAGCGTCACAAAAACTGGACAGGGGAAGACTGCCGAAACGTAGCCCGCTCTGATCAAAATCGATTTATTCCGAGACACGTGGACCGTGAGGTCTGAATTTGGCACGGACGGCATGAATCCTTGGAACGACCCTACCTGCTTTGCGTCAACAGCACAAGCTGGTGCAACGGTGTGGTGTAAATGTTATCTCGGCACATTTTGGGCCCATTCACACCAATCAAGCATCCATCGCTGGAATGCCCCAGCCTATTAGCGTACTGTTGCCGACCACGTGCACCCCTTCGTGGCCACGACCAGCCCGTCTCCTAATTGCGAAATCCGGCACGAACTAGCGCGCCATGTCACAAGGCAAAAGTCATCTCCAGCTGGTTTCATGAACAGGACAATGACTTCAGTGTTCTTCCCAGTCACCAGATCCGAAAGGAAATCTTCGACGCGTGGAAAAACAGGGCATTCACAGCAGGAAAGCGACACTGAAAACGCGTGACCAAACCATGCCAACGATTTGTGGATCGTGCCGTCATTTTGGCAGCAAAAGCCACACTTTGCGGCGCCAGGGAAGGAACGCACAAGCCCCTCCAGCATCTTGACCATATGAACGGTTGAGAGTGGAAAGCACTTAAAACCACTCTGAACCGACTGAGGCAGGGGGTGCTCGGATTTGAACCGGGGACCTCTTGATCTGCAGTCAAATGCTCTACCACTGAGCTACACCCCCAAGACAGCTCAGCCTTTTCCGATGTCTGGCGTATTGTCGCAGGGCGCGATCGTTGCCAAGCTCTTCAAACCAACGATCGGCGCGCCGCAGTTCACGGGAACTTAACGCAGGCATGAGCCAGACAGGGGGCAAACGGACTTAACCCTTGACCTCTCGATTTGCATCAAAGTGGACAGGGGAATACTGCTGAAACGTAGCCTGCTCTGATCAAAATCGATTTATTCCGAGACACATGGACGGTGCGGTCTGAATTTGACACGGACGGCATGAATCCTTGGACCGAGCCTACCTGCTTTGCGTCAACAGTACAAGCTGGTGTGGTGTAAATGTTTTCTTGGCACATTTTGGGCCCATTAACACCAATCAAGCATCGCTGGAATGCCCCCGCCTATTAGCGGATTGTTGCCCACCACGTGCTTCCCTTCGTGGCCACGACCACCCCGTCTCCTAATGGCGAAGTCCAGCAAGATGTCACAATAGAATCCAACAGTAAATCTTTGACACGTGGAAAAACGAGGCATTCTGAGCTTGAAAGCGACGCTGAAAATTCTGAAGGATTTGGGGGACGAAATCAGCATTTATTTATTTATTTATTTATTTATTTATTTATTAGCTTGTTGGTTGGTTTGTTTCTCTTCTATTCAGTCCTGCCACATTTGCCCAGTTTTCTTATTTGCATTCATTACAATTCATGTTCTTAGCACGATTAATGCACATTCACCTGTACAAAGCATATATCCGATAAAAAATAGATACTTTTTTATTGTTACATGTTGTATGTGTACGTCGAAAAGTCGGCTTGTTCTTTGGATTTTTTAAATTCTATTACATGTTGCACAGTATGTGTTTTTCTTTTTGCATGTCTGGTAAAGTGCTGCTGTAACAAAACAATCTCCCAGCTTGGGATCAATAAAGTGAATCTATCTTTCTGTCTGAGACAGGGCGGAAAACACACTTCCTGCCACTCAGCGGTTCACTTCTGATTGAGCGACACAATCTGCCAGGCACTTTAAATCGACATAGGCATTAGGCTCAAGAGATAAATTGGTGTCAGATTACTTGCACTGAACAGATAGCGCAGGTCTACCCATTGTTCTTGACTTTTAAAGCAAAAACGAACTTCACGTTTTCGTGACCTTTGTATGTATTTTCACCAAGCCAAGTCTCCTCGTCCAATAGTCGCTCCTTCCTCAAAAGCTCTGCTGCCTCGTGTGAGGATCGAACTCACGACCTTCAGATTATGAGACTGACACGCTCCCTACTGCGCTAACGAGGCCAAGAGCCAGGTGCCGTTCCGTGATTCTCCCCGTCGACTAGAAAATGCGCACTTGGTCAAGAGGTTGTGCTGTCCGACCCATGTTTCTTGACTTTCAATTGAAATAGAATTGAGTGCCCCTGCACATCAAGCGTGTCACAAGGCAATGTCACCATCATTATTGCAATTACGTAAACAGCCAAGAACACGAGCCCGAGGTTGAAACGGGCTTAGCGTCACAAAAACTGGACAGGGGAAGACTGCCGAAACGTAGCCCGCTCTGATCAAAATCGATTTATTCCGAGACACGTGGACCGTGAGGTCTGAATTTGGCACGGACGGCATGAATCCTTGGAACGACCCTACCTGCTTTGCGTCAACAGCACAAGCTGGTGCAACGGTGTGGTGTAAATGTTATCTCGGCACATTTTGGGCCCATTCACACCAATCAAGCATCCATCGCTGGAATGCCCCAGCCTATTAGCGTACTGTTGCCGACCACGTGCACCCCTTCGTGGCCACGACCAGCCCGTCTCCTAATTGCGAAATCCGGCACGAACTAGCG